>NC_064931.1:722764166-723064166 GCF_023897955.1 Schistocerca gregaria | reverse complement strand
AGTTGGCGGCAGTAAAACAGTACTACAGTCAGCCTAAAATGCTGGTTCTCTAAATTTCCTCAGTAGCGATTCACGAAAAGAACGCCTCCTTTCCTCTAGAGACTCCCACCAGAGTCCCTGAAGCATTTCCGTAACACTCGCGTGATGATCAAACCTACCACTAACAAATCTAGCAGCCCGCCTCTGAATTGCTTCTATGTCCTCCCTCAATCCGACCTGATTGGGATCCCAAACGCTCGAGCAGTACTCAAGAACAGGTCGCACCAGCGATCTATAAGTGGTCTCCTTTACAGATGAACCACATCTTCCCAAAATTCTACCACTGAACCGAAGACGACTATCTGCCTTCCCCACAACTGCCATTACATGCTTGTCCCACTTCTTATCGCTCTGCAGTGTTACGCCCAAATATTTAATCGACGTTACACTACTAATGGAGTATTCAAACATTACAGGATTCTTTTTCCTATTCAACTGCATTAATTTACATTTATCTATATTTAGAGTCAGCTGCCATTCTTTACATCAATGGCCGGCCGGAATGGCCGAGCGGTTCTAGGCGCTACAGTCTCGAACCGCGCGACCGCTACGGTCGCAGGTTCGAATCCTGCCTCGGGCATGGATGTGTGTGATGTCCTTAGGTTAGTTAGGTTTAAGTAGTTCTAAGTTCTGGGGGACTTATGACCTCAGCAGTTGAGTCCCATAGTGCTCAGAGCCATTTGAACCAAGACTTTACACCAATGACAAATCCTGTCCTAGTCATCTTGTATCCTCCTACAGTCACTCCACGACGACACCTTCCCGTACACCAAAGCATCATCAGCAAACAGCCTCACATTGCTATCCACCCTATACAAAAGATCATTTATGTAGATAGAAAACAACAGTGGTCCTACCACACTTCCCTGGGGCACTCCAGATGATACCCTCACCTCCGATAAACGCTCACCATCGAGGACAACGTACTGGGTTCTATGCAGTCAAAATTTAAATAAAATTACTGGCAAAATAGTAAACTGTTCGTTTAATATCTACACTATATGAAGTATTGATGTGTCCATTTGCTGTGTAAATGTGGTGAAGACAATGCTCTGACAAACATTTGCATAATGAAAAAGTTATAAAAAGCGTCGTAAGTCAATAAATAAAACACATACACATACGTAGCTTTCAGGGATGATAGCTATAGTGCAATATCATTTGTTGAAACCGCATGAAGCTATGAAAGTTGTTAATTCAGAGGTTCATTGATTAAGTGTTTGGTTACTGTGAAATATTGACTTCTGTTAAAGATATTGAAATGATATTGTGTCATTAAATGTGCTTCATTTTTCTGAGATCGCAGATGTATTCAGATGCGCTTTAATATTTGACTGTAAATTGTTATAGACTCTTAAGGAACTGTTACTTAGCCATCTTCAAGATCCTCTGACACTTCGAGATTTCTTGCAGCACCTCCTTCACATAGGCCATGCGAGTAACAGCCGTGCAAATTCTCAGCTCCGGGATTTTCCCAGTTTTCGGCGGCGCTGCTAATCTTTGTACCTGGACTCACTCGTACCGATGGAAAATGGAAATGTCGTACTGCTAGGGCTCCCGTCGGGTAGACCTTTCGCCTGGTGCAAGTCTTTCGAGGGGACGCCACTTCGGCAACTTGCGTGTCGATGGGGATGAAATGATGATGATAAGGACAACACAACACCCAATTCCTGAGCGGAGAAAATCTCCGACCCAGCCGATAATCGAACCCTGGCCGTTAGGTATGACATTCCGTTGCGCTGTCCATGCAGCTAGCAGGGACAGACACTCGTGCTGATCACCTAGCAGGAACCCGGCCCTGCCGCAGTGCACCCTGAGACCTGGCCCAACTACCGTTCAGCTTTTCTTGTACCAATTCTAGGCGGCCGATTAGTTGCCAGCATACATAGAACGTTACAGTACTTAAATAATGCATGGTAAAACAGTGATTATAAAAACCAAGTATAGGCCGTAACATTTCAAAGGCCTACACCTGCGTTATTTACAGTACATGCTTGTAATTGTGCTTTTGTTTGCATATTTGTGCTTATATGTGTTCTGTTACTGTGTCATGTTAGTGGTGTTAGTCCAAAACCCAGTCAGTAGACAGAGCAGTTACTTGACCCCTCAATGCTGAGTCGGTGCCTTAGTAATTTCATGGTGAAAATTTAAGGACAGTTAATTATTGTAGAAACATTTATACTCTTAAAATTATAACAGGCAATAACTAAGTAAAACTATCACAGATTCAGAGTGCGCATACATCACTGAGGTTCTGTACAAAGCATTCCATGAAAACAAATCGTGCCCACGTCAGTCAGTATAACAGCCCGGTAACTATTTCAATATCACTGTTCATTAAAAGTGAGGTTTTAGGGCCACCTCATGTCAATATTATCCGAACTTACTTTTTGTTGAGTGGTAGATCGTAAGTAGCATTATCCTTTACACACTAAGGCATACAGTGTGAAGTAGTTTCTTCCAACTAAACTTACCCAGATAGTAGCTCTGATCATGAAGAGTCGTTTTGATAATACATACTAGGGAGCACTATTATTTCCGTGTCCGATTTGCCGATAGCTTTCCAAGTTACGTGAAGTTTAATTCAAAAATTATTTTACTTTGTTTAGTGTACATTTCCTTGAAATTACTTTTTGGTGATTGGGCTGGCGACCTTATTTACTGGCATGGACCCAGCTTTTACTCTTCAATTATAATACTATTGGTTCTACTCCCACGAGAACACCTGCTGCATTCCTTTCACAACGTAACCCTTTCAGAAATGAATTATAGTCCCATTACCTCTCTGTTAGTACACACAATCACGGTGAACATTATGTCCTGTCAAAGGACTGGCATTTTAGGGCGAATTTACTATTGTAACAATAACCTAGGGTATTACAGAGAGGTGACAAAAAGTCATGGGATACCTGCTAATATCGGGCCGGACCTCCTTTTGCCCGGCTAGTGCAGCATCTCGACGTGTTATGGTCTCAACAAGCCTTTGGAAGTCTCCTGCAGAAATATTGAGCCATGTTGCCTCCACAGCCGTCCATAATTGCGAGAGTGTTGCCGGTGCAAGACTGATCTCTCGATTATTTCCCATATATGCTCGACTGAATCTATGTCGGGCGAGCTGGGTGGCTAACTTATTCTCTCGAACTGTCCAGAATGTTCTTCAAATCAATGTCGAACAGTTGTGGCCAGTGACATGGTGCACTGTCATCCATAAAATTTCCATCGTTGTTTGGGAACATAAAGTCTATGAATGGCTGCAAATGGTTTCCAAGCAACAAAAAATAACCGTTTCCAGTCAATTATGGGTTCAGCTGGACCAGAGGAACCAGTCCATTACATGTAAACACAGCCCACTCCATTACGGAGTCACCACCAGCTTGCACAGTTCCTTGTTGACAACTTGGGTCCATTGCGTCGTGGGGACTGCGTTACACTTGGACCCTACAACCAGCTCTCACCAACTGAAATCGGGACTCTTCCGACCAGGCCACGGTATTCCAATCGACTAGGGTCCAACCGACATGGTTACGAACCTAGGAGAGGCGCTGTAGGCGATGTCTTGCTGTTAGCAAAGGCACACGCATCGGTCGTCTGCTGCCGTAGCCCATTAACGTCAAATTTCGCCGTGCTGTCCTAGGGGGTAATTTCATCGTACATCCCACATTGATTTCTGCGGAATCTTGAGTAGTGTTACTTGTCAGTTAGCACTGACAACTCTATGCAAATGCCGCTGCTCTCAGTCGTTAAGTGAAGGCCATCGGCCACTGCGTTGTCTATAGTGCGACGTAAAGTGTGAAACGTGGTATTCTCGGCACACTCTTGACACCGTGGATCTCGAAAATTGATTTCCCTGACGATTTCCAAAATGGAACGTCCCACGCGTCATGCTCCAGCTGGAATTAGAGTTCAACATCTGTTAATTCCCGTCATGGGACCATAATCATGCCGGATACATTTTCACATGAATCACCTGAGTACAAATGGAAGGCCCACCAGTTCATTGCCCTTTCATACCTTACTTACTTGATGCCACCCGCCACTGTATACGTGCATATCGCGATCTCATAACCCCAGGGTAAAAGGTGACGCGTTTCCAATCTACATCTACATCTACATGGATACTCTGCAAATCACATTTAAGTGCCTAGCAGAGGGTTCATCGAACCACCTTCACAATTCTCTATTATTCCAATCTCGTATAGAGCGCGGAAAGAACGGACACCTATATCTTTCCGTACGAGCTCTGATTTCCCTTATTATATCGTGGTGATCGTTTCTCCCTATGTATTTTCGCATTCGGAGGAGAAAGTTGGTGATTGGAATTTCGTGAGAAGATTCCACCGTAACGAAAAACGCCTTTCTTTTCATGATGTCCAGCCCAAATTCTGTATCATTTCTGTGACACTCTCTCCCATATTTCGCGATAATACAAAACGTGCCGCCCTTCTTTGAACTCTTTCTCTGTACTCCGTCAGTCCTATCTGGTAAGAATTCCACACCTCGCTACAGTATTCTAAAAGAGGACGGACAAGCGTAGTGTAGGCAGTCTCCTTAGTAGATCTGTTACATTTTCCAAGTGTCCTGTCAATAAAACGTAGTCTTTGGTTAGCCTTCCCGACAACTTTTTCTATATGTTCCTACCAATTTAAGTTGTTAGTAATTGTAGTACCTACGTTGAATTTACGGCCTTTAGACTAGACTGATTTATCGTGTAGCCGAAGTTTAACGGATTCCTTTTAGCACTCATGTTGATGACCTCACACTTTTCGTTATTTAGAGTCAACTGCCAATTTTCGCACTATTCAGATATATTTTCTAAATCGTTTTGCAATTTGTTTTGATCTTCTGAGGACTTTATTAGTTGATAAACGACAGCGTCATCGTCAAACAACCGAAGACGGCTGCTCAGATCGTCTCCCAAATCGTTTATATGGGTAAGGAACAGGAAGGGCCTAAAACACTACCTTGGTCAACGCCAGAAATCACTTCTGTTTTACTCGATGACTTTCCGTCAATTACTGCGAACTGTGACTTCTCTGACAGGAAATCACAAATCCAGTCATATAACTGAGACGATATTGCATACGCACGCAATTTCACTACAAGCCGCTTGTCTGGTACAGTGTCAAAAGCCTTCCGAAAATCCAGAAACACGGAATCGATCAGAAATCCCTTATCAATAGCACTCAACACTTCATGTGAATAAAGAGCTAGTTGTGTTTCACAAGAACGATGTGTTCTAAACCTATGTTGACTGTGTCAATAGACCGTTTTCTTCGAGGTAATTCATAATGTTCGAACACAATATATGTTCAGAAACTCTGCTGCATATCGACGTTAACTATATCGGTCTGTAATTAAGTGGATTACTGCTACTACCTTTCTTGAATATTGGTATGATCTGTGCAACTTTCCAGTATTTGGGTACGGATCTTTCGTCGAGCGAACGGTTGTATGACGGACCGATTCGATGGTTTCTTGCTCACTGTAATCGTAATTTACGTTGTCGTTAGGTCAACATGGGAACACGTAGGTACCGTCTGCTGTGTAACCCCAACCTCAAATCCGTGCGCTGAGCGGTGTGTTCCGCAACACTCGTGCTGCACCAGTAGGGTACTCTGCCGTCACATCTGACACAGATCGCCTCCCACCTGTGATTACAGACCTCCAAATTCTATGATGAGGTGTGAACGACGAACACCTCGTCGCCCACTTGCGGTTTCAGCGTCACTGAATCCGTTTGGATAGGTGCTCACGAGAGCACCACGTAATTAGACGACCAGCTTCGAAGTTTCCGAGATGCTCGTTTCTAGGCGCCTGGTGATAACAATCTGTGCTTTGACAAAGTCGATTATGGCAATGGATTTCTCCGTTTACGGCCCGGATTGTCGCTATAATGATTCGCCATTCATCTTCGCCTGTATACTTTCCTTACTGCGTCATGTGCCCGCCTTGTGACCCTGCCATCAGACCTCACATGTTCACACGGCCTTATTATTGTCTGGACAAAGTTCTACAGAATTATCCCAAAATGGATCGCTGTTTGCATATTGCAATCACGAGCTTGTGGTATTATATTATCGTTGTCACTTGACTGCCCCTTATACTGTTGTTGTCAAAATATACAGCAAATTTCGTGTTCTTGATCTTTGATAACAAGCAACTACCTTATTGTCATCAACAGATATATTTCTCTAATTATTACTTGGGAATTTTTACAGTTTTTCGACAGGGCAGAGGATCTGTGGTATAGATTTTCTGTTGATAAAAATACCAGGGTGTGCTCAAAGAGGATAGTTACTTTCTATCCAAGTGCGTGTCTTATTATTCGTCGTAACTTAATGTGTCAATATTTCGAACAGACTTGGGCAAATCACTGTAAAGAAATTACTTCGAGCTTAGTGGCACAAACATGAGATATACGCTCCACCCCCTAAATATAGTATCAGAGCCATTGTCTCTCGAATAGCATATGGAAAAAATCAAGTGTGTAATACTGTTAAGCAATGCATATCTCGAATTATTAAGTCTACCTTTCGTAATATAGGTCTCAATCATCTTATTCCTATTGACGCTATGCGAGGTATACGGTAGTTGGTGTAGAATTATTGTGCACCCTGCCTCAGAAACAAGTTCCTAAGCGTTGGTCGAGGTGGAAAGGTACAGATATTGTCTGATGATGGTACGATGAACCCTCTGCCACGCACTTCATTATGAATTGTAGAGTAGTCATGTAGATATTATGTGATCATAACGCCACTACTTGTGGCAATGAACTATAGGAATGGTTGGCAGCTGTTTGATATCTAAATTAGATTTGTTTTTCACTTGGATGTCCCTTTTTGCGAAATGGTTTCGACTTTCTGGTACTTTCCTGCGTGAGAGAATTTTGGTGGAGGCGATAGCATGTTAATAATGTTTCATTTTCTGGAAATATTCTCAAGAATTAGAAAGTTTTTGTAACAAGAATTTATTTGTGCTTTTAGTACAGCTAGTTTTCTCTTTCTCCTCCTCCTCCCCCTTGCTGTGTGGTTCTGCTGTCGACCCTGTTGCATTCCGCTTTGTCGGAATGTGGAGGGTGAATGGTGCATGGTTCTGCATCCATATCTACATCTACGTGGTTACTCTGCTACTCACAATAAGTGCCTGGCAGGGGGTTCAATGAACCACTTTAAAGCTGTCTTTCTACCGTTCCACTCTCGAATGGCGCGCTGGAAGAACGAGCATTTAAATTTTTCTGTGCGCGCCCTGATTTCCCTTATTTTATCGTGATGATCATTTCCCCCTATGTAGATGGGTGCCAATAGAATTTTTCGCAATCGGAGGAGATAGCTGGTGACTGAAATATCATAAGAAGATCCCGTCGCGACGAAAAACGCCTTTGTTTTAATGATGGCAATCCCAAATTCTCTATCATTTCAGTGACACTCTCTCCCATATTTTGCGATGATAAAAAACGTGCTGCCCTTCTTTGAACTTTCTCGATGTATTCCGCCAATCCTACCTGGTAAGGATCCCACGCCGCGCTGCAGTACTCTAAAAGAGGACAGACAAGCGTAGTGTAGGCAGTCTCTTTAGTAGACGTGTTACATTTTCTAAGTGTCCTGCCAAGAAAACGCAGTCTTTGGTTAGCCTTCCCCACAACATTTTCTATGTGTTCCTTCCAATTTAAGTTGTTTGTAATTGTAATTTCTAGGTAGCTAGTTGAATTTACGGCCTTTAGATTTGACTGATTTATCGTATAACAGAAGTTTAACGGTTTCCTGTTGATGCTTATGTGGCTTACCTCACACTTTTCGTTATTTAGGATCAATTGCATATTTTCGCACCATGCAGATACCTTTCGCAAATCGTTTTGCAATTTGTTTTGATCTTCAGATGACTTTTTTAGACGATAAACGACAACCCAAGACGCCTGCTCTGATTGTCTCCTAAATCGTTTACATGAATGAGGAACAGCAAAGGGCCTATAACACGGCCTAGGAGAACGCCAGAAATCAATTCTATTTATCTCGATGACTTTCCATGAATTTCTACGAACCGTGATCTCTCCATTAGGAAATCACAAATCCAGTCACATAACTGAGACGATATTCCACAAGCACGCAATTTCACTACAAACCGCACGTGTGGCACAGTGTCAAAAGCCGTCTGGAAATCTATAAATACGGAATCAATTTTAAATCCCTTGTCAATAGCACTCAACACTTCGTGTGAGTAAAGAGTTAGTTGCATTACACAAGAACGATGTTTTCTAAATCCATGTTGACTGTGTGTCAACAGACCGTTTTCTTTGAAGTAATTTATAATGTTCGAACACAATATATGTTCCAAAATCCTGCTGCATATCGACGTGATTGATATGGGCCTGTAATTTAGTCGATTACTCCTACTATCTTTCTTTCTTGAATATCGGTGTGACCTGTGCAACTTTCCAGGCTTAGGGTACGGATCTTTCATCGAACGAGCGGTTGTATGTGATTGTTAAGTATGGAGCTATTGTATCAGCATACTATGAAAGGAACCTAACTGGTGTACGGTCTGGACCGGAAGACTTTCTTTTTTTAAGTGGTTTAAGTTGCTTCACTACTTCGAGAATATCCACTTCTACGTTACTCATGTTGACAGCTGCTCTTGTTTCGAATTTTGGAATATTTACTTCAACTTCTTTGGTGGAGGAATTTCGGAAGGTAGTGTTTAGTAACTCTGCTTTGGGTATTGCTATCGCGTAGAGAAGGCGTTAATTGTGTCTTGCCGCTAGCATACTTCACAGACGACCAGAATCTCCTTGGATTTTGTGCCAGGTTTCGAGACAAAGTTTCGTTGTCAAACTATTATAAGCATCTCACAATGAAGTGCACGCTAAATTTCGAGCTTCCGTAAAAGATCGACAATCTTGGAGATTTTGCGCCTGTTTAAATTCGCCACGTTGTTTTCGTTGTTTCTGCAACAGTGTTCTGACCTGTTTTGTGTACAAATGAGGATCAGCTCATTCGTTTGTTAACTTAGTTGGTATAAATCACACAGTTGCTGCCTTGGCTCTGAGCACTATGGGACCTAACATCTGAGGTCATCAGTCCCCTAGAACGTAGAACTACTTAAGCCTAACTAACCTAAGGACATCACACACATACATGCCCGAGGCAGGATTCGAACCTGCGACCGTAGCAGTCTCGCGGTTCCGGACTGAAGCGCCTAGAACCGCTCGGCTACAGGAACCGGCTAAACAGTTGCTGCTGATATTTATTTCTTTGAATTTAAGCCACATCTGATCTACATTTACACAGTTATTTTGGAAGGACCGGAGATTGTCACTCAGGAAGGCGCAAGTGAATTTTTATCTGCTTTTTTGAATCTATACTATTTGCGCTATGACAACAAATGTCACTAACTGTACATGGCGGACCGCTTGGCTTTGTCGCGCACATGCCTGATTGACTAACTTCAATGATAATTAACTCGCAAACGGCGCATCGAATAGATTTTTATTTTTATTTTCATTTATATCTCACTGCAACCACGTGTTGCACCAACGGCTCTAAGGACGCCTGATCTGAAGGTATGTCTTTTTTGTGGGAGTTTGTGAAGGACTCTCAGTTTGGTAGACTTCTCTTTCAACAGCTTTGGGTGAACTGTGATGTTGCATAGCGACAGCAATGAAAGTCATAGTTGCAGACATGCTCACAAAACTATGCGACGAGTTTGCTTGTCGTGTGGATATTTACAGTACGTCCGGTGGAGGGCACATTGAACATTTATGAAGCCTTTGATCAAAAACGTAACGAAAAAATGCATCCCAAGGTTCCATCAACATGCATGCATCCTAGTAAAATCGGTTGATTCTTATAAAAATAACAACTTTGTAGTCCTATAAGCTAAAAGTGATGAAAATTTCTGTCGTCATTCGTTCATAAGATATAGTCTTGTGGAACCCGGCCCTTCAAATTGAGAATTAACCTTTATTTAAAGTCAAAAACAAAGACAAAATATTCACCTTGCGATGAAAACTGGCCATGAGCGATTGTTAATAATAGTAATTGTGTCTCATCTGGTAGTCTTGTATATGGGAAAAAAGTTAATTAAGTGTTTATTATTTCAGAAGTAATACCTGTAATTATTAATACATTTATCCCACTGTTAGAAAGGATGATCAATGCCTTCATGGAAAAATATTTACTGTTGCCTAGTGAACTATGATTGTACCCAGGCGCACAACTATTCGTCCAAAGCAAATCGTCGGCTGCGAAAGTCTTTCTTCTCCTAAGATATGGAAATTTCGTGAGGATAGATGCGGACTGTGTAGAGGACATGTGAGGATTTCCCAGCGAAACCTCTGCAGTTTACTCGAAAGAGCCTCTGCAACATTTTTTCGCAGCCAGAAATGCTGCGAGATTCTTAACTAACAGTCTGTACTTGGACCTGCGCAGGGCCGCGCCTGTCCCTGGCTGTGGAGCGACATTCATCACTCCAACACTTAAAAGACTGTATTCTTAGTTGTCCTAAGGAATTAGGAATGGATGCATCTTCGACGTTTGGGGTCATGCTGGAGACATGATCAACCAATTCCTGAGCACTGTCTCTATGTTAAGATTCAGACAGTCGACTATACAGCGCCTAGTTTGCCTCGCTTTGGTGACTTCTCATTCTTGATTGATGTATCCAGATCGGGAAGTGGTCACTGGAATGTAGCTGACGGGCCTCTTCCGACAGAGCGGTGTGAGCAAGAGCTGGAGAGCACAATGAAAGGCTGATGGCAGAGAGCGACGCTGCATAATTGCTGAAGTGCGTGCTCTGAAACATATTCACAAGGAAAAAAAGTCTTCTGCTAGCAAGAGCCTCTTAACAACTGGGCCACAGGATCAAGTGGTTAAAGAGCCTCATAGCAAGTGGTTTGCACTAAAATCCCCACACAGAAGAAAAAGTCAAGAAGTAATTGTGTAAAGTTGGTGAGCATCTCTTGAGTTGGTTGGAGCCAGGTGTTAACAGGATGTGCCGAGGAGTGGTCTGTATTATCAGCGGACAGGAGTACTCTACCTTTAGCTCTCTCCCCAACTACATCATACAGTCTGTAGAGGGTATAGCCTTTAGCACAGGGGCGTCAGATAATTACTTCCTGGAATACAAACACATACCTGTATATTTACGATGAGGTTTTACTGTGACTTCCTCCACCCATTTTACATCTACAATCTGCAAAAACTTCGTGAAGTGCATGGCAGAGGTACTTTCCAGTGTACCAGTTATTGCGGCTTCATCCCGTTCCATTTATATATAGAGTGCTGGAAGAATGATTGTTTGAATACCTCTGTGCGTGCTGTAATTATTCTAATATTATCCTCACGTCCCCTATGTGAGCTATACGTAGCGGGTTGTAATACGTTCCAAGAGTCATCATTTAAAGCCAGTTCGTGAAACTTTGTTAGTAGACTTTCTCGGAATAGTTTACGTCTATCTTCAAGAGTCTGGCAGTTCAGTTCTTTCAACATCTCAGTGACATTCTCTCACGGGTAACACAAAACTGTGACCATTTGTGCTGCCCTTCTCTTTATACGTTCAATATTCCCTGGTAGTCCTGTTTGGTATGGGTCCCACACGTTTGAGCAATATTCTGTAACCGATCGCACGAGTGATTTGTAAGCAATCTCTTTTGTAGACTGGTTGCACTTCCCCAGTACTCTACAAATAAACCGAAGTCTACCACCTGCTTTACCCACAAAATGGCTCAAATGGCTCTGAGCACTATGGGACTTAACTGCTGTGGTCATCAGTCCCCTAGAACTTAGAACTACTTAAACCTAACTAACCTAAGACACCACGCACATCCATGTGCGAGGCAGGATTCGAACCTGCGACCGTAGCGGTCGCGCGGTTCCAGACTGTAGCGCCTAGAACCGCTCGGCCACTCCGGCCGGCGCTTTACCCACGACTGAGCCTATCTTATCATTCCATTTCATATCCCTACAAACTGTTACACTCAGGTGTTTGTATCAATTGGCCAATTTCAACAGTGTGATATTATAGTCGCAGGATACTACATTTTTTCGTTTTGTGACGTGTAAAATTTTATATTTTTGAACAATTAAAGCAAGTTCCCAATCTTTGCACCACTTTGAAGTCTTATCAAGATCTGACTGAATATTTATGTAGCTTCCTTCACACAGTACTTCTTTATACATAACTGCATCATTTGCTAAAATATGAGGTTACTATTAATATTGCCTGCAAGGTCATTAATATACAACATGAACAGTAAGGGTCCCAACACACTTCCCTGGCGCACAACCAAAGTTAGTTCTACATGTGACGATGACTCTCCATCCAAGCTAAAATGCTGTGTCCTCCCTACCAGAAAGCTCTCAAGACAGTCACAGATTTCCCTTGATACCCCATATGATCGTACTTTGACAATAAGTGTAGCTGTGATACTGAGTCAAATGCTTTTCGGAAAGCAAGAAATACTGCGTCTTCCTGACTGTCTTGATCTAACGCTTTCAATATGTCATGTGAGAAAGGTGCGAGTTGGATTTCACATGATCGATGTTTACGGAACCCATGTTGGTTGGCATGGAGGGAGTCATTTGTACGATATATCTCATTTGTTTCAGCTCAGAGTATGTTATAAGATTTTACAACAAACTGATGTCAAGGATACTGGACGGTAGTTTTGTGAATCACTTCTACTGCCCTTCTTGTAGACGGGTGTAACCCGTGCTTTTTTCCAAGAACTGGGCATGATTTTTTGTTCGAGGGACCTACGATAGCTTACAGTTTGAACAGGGGCTACCTCAGCCGCAAATTCAGTATAGAATGCGTTAGAGATTCCAATCAAGCCCAGGAGCTTTGTTCAGTTTTAACGATTTCAGCTGTTTCTTAACACCATTTACACTAATAATTACTTCACTCATCTTTTCAGTGGAACGAGGATTAAATTTGGGCAGTTTTCCTGGATTTTCCTTTGTAAAGGTACACTTCAAAACAGAGTTAAGCATTTCATCTTTCGGTTTTCTACCCTCAACTTTAGTTTCTGTCTCATTCACTCGGGTCTGGACATTAACTTTGGCGCCACTAACAGCCTTTACATCCGAATAGAATTTCTTTGGATTCTGTAAAAGATCATTGGACCATATTCTGCTACGGTAGTCACTGAAGCCTTCAATCAAGGCTCTCCTGACAGGAAAACTCTTTTCATTCAGCATCTCTCTCCCTCCCTCTCGCTCTCTCTCACTCTCTCTGTAGCCCTATGCTTTGTTTTACAACTATTACGCAGTTCAGTTTGTTCAGATACCTATGAACGCGGCCTGAGGCGTAGCGCCTTGCATCTCGCCTACGTAAACTAGAGATAGTACCTGGCAGATAGCTCCATATAAGAGTCATGTTTTCGCATGACAGGTGAGCTGGGATCCAGTAGCTGGTTGCACGTAGTTTCGACTGTGGCCGAAAACTGTCAGCATATTACGGACTGCGAAATTATCAAGTAGTTAAAACCATACATTTGGGAAACAAGGTCGTATTTATTGTGATTATTGCGACTTTTATTAATTATTGATAATTTGTTTGATTATTAACGTGAATTGTGTCTATAAAGTGGCTACACGTTAGTGAGAGAACTGTTTACTAAGCGAGTGGAACACACTCAGGGGAAATTATAAAGTACAACTAGCCATTTTATGCGGTTAAGAAAACGAGATATATCTTACGATTTTTTTATTCAAAGTGGGAGGTATTTTGATATTTGTGGATTTTATAAATGTGTTCTTTTTATAAGTTGTTCATAAAAGCTTTTTAGTTAGGCTTAGTTAAAAGTAAAAGAAGCAGGATTGCGCGGTTTAATACTAATACTGTATTGGTTACGATGTATGTATGCCAGTCAGAGGAAAATACGTTCGCGAGTATTTTGTGGCCTAAGAGAATTGTCTTGTGAAGCCTAAGCTAAGTTAGGATCATAGCTGCGATCATGTTTGGACGTGAATACATGAGAAAATTTTGAGGGATAATAGTTAAAACTTGACAGTGAAGTGCTGCAACGTGGAATCGAACGTGTGAAAGAGGCGAACACGTGCGATTCCGATATGAATATGTTAACTGTGACTGATGAATAGCCAAATCCGCGTGGCGTATTATACAAGCCGTGATCGCCATTTGAACATTCGTAGAGGTCAAATTCTTTAACATTTGAGCGAGCATCCATTCGCACACAAGCCGTTTCGTAATCTTTAGTATCGGGTTCTGTTAACTACCATAAACTGGCTATAAGGAATGAATATGATTGCATATCAATGTCGAAACTATAACTTCGGATTAGCGCGACCCTGGCAGTGTTTTGCATGAAACAGGTGACAATATATTGAAGTTTTCACTCAGAAACTACCTTTCAACTAATCGCTCACCAACCTGATACTGAAAAACATTTATTATACCCCTTGGACTGGTGTAATGCTACTGGTTCAACTACAGCTTTCTCTGTAGAGGAACTTTAGGAACTTTATTCGCTTTTAACATATATATATATATATATATATATATATATATATATATATATATATATATATATATATATATATATCCTAATTTCTTTAGTCTTTTGTCGAGTTCCTTACGCGCTACGTACGTTGGAGGCATTAAAATCGTTCGGCAGTCATCTTTAAATGCCAATTCTCTAAATTTTCTCAATAGTGTTTCTCGAAATGAACGTCGCGTTCCCCCCACGGAATCCCATTTGAGTTCCTGAACCATCTCCGTAAGACTTACTTGTTTTTCGGACCTACCGCTAACAAATCTAGCAGCCCGCCTCTGAACTGTTTCGACGTCTTCCTTCAGTCCGATCCCAAACACTCGAGCAGTATTCAAGAATACGTCGCACCAGGGTCCTATACCCGAGCTTCTTTTCAGGTGAACCAATCTTTCCTAAAGTTCCCCAGTACCGAAGTCTACTATTCACCTTCACTACCACTGTCTTCACATGTTCCATTTCGTATCGCTTTGCAACGTTACGCCCAAATTTTTAAACGACTTGACTGTGCCAAGCACTACACTATTAACTCTGTAACCGAACATTATGGGTTTGCTTTTCCTACTCATCAACATTAAATTACATTTTCCCACATTTAGAGTTAACTGCCATTCATCACACAAACTAGAAATTTTTCTAAGTGGTCTTGTATCTTCCTACAGTCACTCGACTTCGACACCGTACCGAAAACCACGAGATCATCAGCAAACAGCAGCAGATTGCTGTCCACCCTGTCCATCAAATGATTTGCGTATACAGAGAACAACAGCTGTTCAAGGATTCTGCAGCAAATCGAAGTTATGGATATTGGACTGTAATTTCACGGGTCTGTTCTTTTACCCTCCCTATATACAGGAGTGACTTTCTGCTTGAAGTGCACACACAAATAAACAAATACAAGACTGTCAAGGCCCTTCTGCTTCAATGCGTATCCTGCTCACCAGAGCAGCAACTTCATCTAGTGATAAGTGAAACCTCGCTTGGTCACAGTACACGTTCCACACAGAGGCACAAGTTTTGCCTGAAAATTGATACCAGGCTACTCCTGGATCATGCCCTGTGGACTTTGTGGTTATTTAAATTGCTTTTTACCAGTCGTTTGGGGCTTTATGCTGGGCGGGAGATTCACGATAAATGCAAGCTAGGTAAAGATCCAATGCCGTAGAGCACTCTTTGAAAAATTGATTTGGTATTCCATCCGGACCCATTTGCTTCCAAATCTTTCAGTTGTTTCTTTACACCCGGGATACTTATTTCTATTTTGTCCATATGGGAGTCTGTTCGATGGTGAAACTACGGTATGTTTGTACGATTCCCCTGTGTGAACGATTTCTTGAACGTGAAATTTAAAATTGCTATCTACAACTGGCACATCAGACTGGTCAACAAGGGACTGAATGGAAGCCTTAGACCCGCTTAGAGATTTTACAAATGACCAGAATTTCTCTGCCAGATCTTTTGATAGTGTGTAATGGTGCTAGTTGTATGCTTCGCTCACAGATTTTTTCACAGACGCATGAGTCTCTACTAACCTTTGCTTGTCGTCATTTGTGCGTTATCATTTGAACCGAGAGTGCAACAGCCTCTGCTTCCTCAGCACTTACTAGGCACATAACTATACTGACCATGATTTAAGATCTGCTTAAACCTTGCCCATAATTCCTATACGTGCATCGTACTGGAACTAGGTGACATCAATTCATTACCTAAGTGAGATTATAACAACTGCTAACACTCTCCTAGCCTTCTTGGTTGATTAACTTGATTATTAACTTTCGTAACCATAGCTGCTATAATGACATCATCATCGCTAATCCCCGTTTCTACACTGACATTGTTGATAAGGTCCGGCCTGTTGGTAGCTACAAAATCTAAGATACTTCCATTACGTCTGCTCAAGACAGAAAACGTGTTCAGAAGTAGCTCGCATGATGCTCTACCTGTACTCCCACAAAGAATTCATAGACAACCCAGTTCATACTCGGTAGGTTAAAATCGACTCGTACTAGTATTGCATGATTTCGGTATTGCCACGCTACTGACCGCAGACTTCCTTTGAATGATTCTAGAAATGTCACAGCGGAGTTGAGAGGACGGTAAAAACATCCAGCAATTAACTAGATTTCACTACACTTGTTATAAGCGACCAAATAACTTTACAATCAAGTCAACTTCGACTTCAATAGAGACAACATTTTTGTCAACTGCAATGAACACTTTCCCTCCTATGATCTCTAATGTGTCATCCGATATGGGTTCTACGATTCGCTAAGTATCTCGGAGCCTTGCACTTCGAGTTTCAGCCAGCTGTCTGTCCCAAGATCAATATGAGCGTAGGAACTTTCCTGGTGGACGGTAAATTCTGGCACTTTGTCACGAACACTTCGACAGTTTACTGATAAAATATTGTCAGTCGAAGTCTCTTTATTCTGAACGCCATCTGACTTCCCTTGCTGCATATCGCCTGGCGAATGTTCACCAGAGCACCAAACTACCGTCTAGCCTTAAAAACCCTCGTGTACACTCCACAGCTACTCTGCTACCTGAGTAGCTGCTTCCTCTGTGTACTGCACCCCTGACCTATCAAGGGGAGTCCTACAAATCCCCACACGATCAGGCAAGTCAGGGAACCTGCAGATCGAATAAATTCCCCGGACAAAAACGCGAGATTGAACCTCTTAAACAGAAAAACACGCACGAAATGTAATGAATATACTACGAGGAAAACACGGAAAAATATAAAAGCTTAACTTGCAGCTCTGTAGATGTATACCAGCCGAGAGCTGTGGCCTGACTGAATGGCTTGCTAAACAAAAGGACGGTTTCCATCAAAACGAAACAAATGAGCAACTACATCTACATTCATACTCCGCAAGCCACCTGACTGTGAGTGGCGGAGGGTACCTTGAATACCTCTATCGGTTCTCCCTTCTATTCCAGTCTCGTATCGTTCGTGGAAAGAAAGATTGTCGGTATGCCTCTGTGTGGGCTCTAATCTCTCTGATTTTATCCTCGTGGTCTCTTAGAGAGATATACGTAGGAGGGAGCAATATACTGCTTGACTCCTCGGTGAAGGTATGTTCTCGAAACTTCAACAAAAGCGCTACATACTGAATGTATTTATGTTTAGAAAAACGCGAAATTGTCATTCAGATTTTTTAAATACATACACAGCTGAGCATGTGGCTACAGTCCATGAAACCGGTCGTGACACATTAAAGATTATCATATAGCTGTGTGCGGTGTTCTTTTTACAATATGTGTTATCACAGCTACGGACACCCAGAGCACAGAGTTGTTTGTAAGAAATAACATGATAAAGAGGTATTTGACACTTCATCTAACGCTTCAATTAGGTGGTGTTAGAAACTAGCATGACCAAGGCTATAACTACAGAAAATGTATGTTGGCTAAAATATTATACTAAGATTGATGGCTCACAAAAAACAGTCAGTCTGAATTACTGCCAGCAAGTGGAAGAATGCAATTATTTCATTTTCTTGGATCTACACTTGGTGTAAGGCATAGTGGGTCCTTAAAATTAAATATTCCATTATCCAAATTGTTCTATGATGCTTGTTATGTGTTACAATGTTATCTCCATATCTACAGTACGTGAAAGGTGTTGACATTTCAATATAATAGAAGTAACTGTCGTCGCCTGATGTTTTTACAAGTTTTTGAATAACTTTTCTCCTTATTAGCAGCTTTTTTTTAGGGAAAGAAGATAATTAAATATGTTATACACTAGAAAAATGTGATCAATAAATTGATTGGCAATTACTACTTTTATTACAAACGATGTAGTCCAACTCAAAGCATGTGTATAAACGACTTTCAAGGGTGGAAAATATTTACCAATCGGAACTATGGTCCCAAGGCTCTCTAAAAGGATTACAGACTGTATGTCCCGTAATCAGACTAAAGAATGCCAAAATTCTAATCAGAATAAATGAGGTAAAAAATGTACAACCAAGCCACAAACAAATGAGATGACTAAAACCCATTTTAGTAAGGTATGAGGTCTTTTAATGAAATCTTTATTGCAATATAGGCCTAACACTTAAGCTGCATATTTTCGCAACACACAAGGAGACCTTCAAAACATTAAGTGTTTAGATACAACACAATATGACCAAAGATGGTGGTGGAACAACACAGCGACGAAAGATGGTCGCAAGAAATGGTGGAACAAGACAGAGACGTAAGGACTATACTGGGAAACTACTATCTTTGCCAACAAAATGAAATTATTTATCGTAATGAGTAGTGATTTCAAGTCAAACACACGTACCAACAAATACACATACACACACACTTGTTTCTTATTTTAATATGGAAACAAGTAGGAATTCAATACCAAAAATAACCTTCGACCTTTGGGTTGCCTGGACGCCAGGGGCAAACACATCATGTCGTAACCCACATCCCCCTCAACTATCATGAACAAACCACAACATCCTTATTTCTGATGACACAAACCAAGATAACGGTACACTGGCCCCTCTTCTCCAATCAGAGCCTTCTATTGTAGCATCCATTAAAGTAAATCAGCCAATCAGAATCTACTTATCTTCCTGTTACCAAGTCAAAATCAAACTGATTTTGAGTTGGTAACAGGCATGTGTGCATTGTGGCATTCATCCTGTAAACATTTATGGAGCGTATGTTGCCACTCAGTGTTTATTATTAAGATCAGGAACAGTCAGTGAAACCTCAGTAGGCTAGGCTTGAAAATAAACCTGCAAGGTTGGAAACTAGTCGCCTAACAAATACTGCAGCTGTTGACAGAACAATTAATAAACGCTTTAAGGTATGGAGGAAAGACTGGAGAGCCTAAATTTACTGGCAAAACGAGATTGCCCGCAAAATGCATATGGTCAGTTATAGAAGGGGACAAATGAGCACACATCATACTTCATAAAATCGAGGAGGAACCTACAACCAATAAAAAAATATGGAATCGAGGAACCCTGAACTACAGACCAAACCAAACCAAAAGTCTGAATACATACAGAGTATCCAGAATATCCTAGTGACAATCCCAACGAAGAGTAAAACACACCAGCCACACTGAGCACGCAGTAAAACGTTGGTTACTCAGAGCATAGCACTTACGTCACGGCCGACATTAAGACTACCACTGTGAGGTGGGACGAGCAATAGATTAACCTCATCCTGTGTACAAATACGCAACCAGGAATGGTTGACCGCCCCTCACGGTTGCAAACAACCTATAAACATAAGCAACCAAAGCAGAAAGCATTACATATTGTACACATACACAGTCCCAGATGCAAGAAAACTGCAGCAAACCCGATGATACCTCATTGTGCCTACAAGGCATGGGAAATCGAATTTTCGTAGAGATGTTGCTTGCATTACGATAAGCATGCATTTTAACGAGTTATACAGACAACTTTAGACGCAGTAATACTTAATTATTGATTATAAAGTGTGAGATGTCTCACAATAAAAATGGCTCTGAGCACTATGGGACTCAACTGCTGTGGTCATTAGTCCCCTAGAACTTAGAACTACTTAAACCTAACTAACCTAAGGACATCACACACATCCATGCCCGAGGCAGGATTCGAACCTGCGACCGTAGCAGTCGCACGGTTCCGGACTGCGCGGCTAGAACCGCGAGGCCACCGCGGCCGGCTGTCTCACAATAGATGGGTAAGTAGTTTTATTTATTTTCTGAGATATCGTCTAGTGTGTTTATGAGTAGTCGAAGTCTTTGTGCAGTGTAAATGATATTTGGTAATAAAAGCACGTTATTCCTTCCTCCCCTAAAAATACAACTGTGCCGGCCGCGGTAGCCGAGCGGCTCTAGGCGCTTCATTCCGAAACCGCGCGACTGCTACGGTCGCAGGTTCGCATCCTGCCTCGGGCATGGATGTGTGTGATGTCCTTAGGTTAGTTCGGTTTAAGTAGTTCTAAGTTCTAGGGGACTGATGGCCTCAATGTTAATTCACATATTGCTCAGAGCCATTTTTTTAATACAACTGTGTTGTTTGTGTGCGTTTGTGGTGGTTTAGTTGGTTCTAGGTTTTACTTTCGTGAGGCATAGTTTCCAGAAAGGCAGCTGCACAGATGTAATCAGTACTTTACGGATTTAGATAGCGTTACAAAGCGAAAACCGAACTTTCTGCGTTGCTGATACACTATGTGATAAAAAGTATCCAGACACCTGACTGGAAATGACTTACAAGTTCGTGGCGCCCTCAATCGGTAATACTGGAATTCAATATGCTTTTGGTCCACCCTTAGCCTTGATGACAGCTTCCACTCTCTCAGGCATACGTTCAATCAGGTGCTGGAAGGTTTCTTGGGGAATGGCAGCCCATTTTTCACGGAGTGCCGCAGTGAGGAGAGGTATCGATGTCGGTCGTTGAGGCCTGGCGCGAAGTCGGCCTTCCAAAACATCCCAAAGATGTTCTATAGGATTCAGGTCAGGACTCTATCAGGCCAGTACATTACAGGGATGTTATTGTCATGTAACCACTCCGCCACAGGTGCTCGATTGTGTTTAAAGATGCAATCACCATCCCCGAATTGCTCTTCAATACTCGGAAGTAATAATGTAGGCCTGTGCTGTGATAGTGCCACGCAAAACAACAAGGGGTGCAAGCCCCCTCCACGGAAACACGACCACACCATAACACCGCCGCCTCCGTAGTTTACTGTTGGCGGTACACAAGCTGGCAGATGACGTTCACCGGGCATTCACCATACCCACACCCTGCCATCGGATCGCCACTCTGTGTGCCGTGATTCGTCACTCCACATAACGTTTTCCCAATGTTCAGTCGTCCGATGTTTACGCTCCTTACACCAAGCGACGCGTCGTTTGGCATTTACCGGCGTGATGTGTGGCTTTTGAGGAGCTGCTCGACCATGAAATCCAAGTTTTGTCACCTCTTGCCTAACCGCCACAGTACTTGAAGTGGATCCTGATGCAGTTTGAAACTTCTGTGTGATGGTCTCAATAGATGTCTGCCTATTACACATTAAGACCCTCTTCAATTGTCGGCAGTCTCTGTCAGTCAACAGACGAGATCAACTTGAACGCTTTTGCGCTGTACGTGTCCCTTCAACGTTTCCACTCAACTGTCACATCGGAAACAGTGGACCTAGGGATGTTTAGTAGTGTGGAAGTCTCGCGTACAGACGTATGACGCAAGTGACACCCAATCACCCGACGACGTTCGCAGTCCGTGAGTTCCGCGGAACGCCCCATTCTGCTCTTTCGCGATGTCTAATGACTACTGAGGTCGCTGATATGGAGTACCTGGCAGTAGGTGGTAGCACAATGCACGTGGTTTTGGGGGTTTCCAAATACTTTTGATCACCCAGTGTATGTTTTTAGACTGTTTTGAGCAGTCTACAAAACAGTCGATAAAACTTTTAGGGAGCCTTTTGATTGCAGACTGCTGTTCTTTACATGGCATTCAGTAGGCCTGTGTCATTTTTTATAATAACATTAATTTTGGTGTGTGTTGTGACTTATATGTAGAGTATACCTAATTACTTACATTAAGTCTATTTGCCTGCTTAGCGTAGTATTTTAGCTAACAAGTATTTTTCTGCAGTTATGAGCCTGGACAGGATAGTTTTACGACATCGAATAAGCATGCCTACATTTTCAGATATTACCTGTCATTAGACGTGTAAATCTAGCATTTTTTCACGTAATAACCTCAACTAGGTCCTGGATACTCGGTGTAAGCATCGCAGTTTTTGTGTTGCCAACTCATTTTGCCGACGGTTTAGAATATTTCAACATCTTAAATGTCGAAAGTAATTGATTTACAATTTTGTAGAGTTTTTTAACTGGGCTGACATTTACTGGTTGCGGTAAGGAGCTGCTGAAGATAAATGAAACATTGCTCCATTTTACAGTGCAGCCATCTGCTGGTGGCAGTAAGCACTCGTTTTCTACAGTGCAGCCAACTGTTGGTGACAGGAGCAACAGGAATGTGAAATAGAACTTGCTTCTATTTTGAGTTTTCAATGTTTGTGGGGTAGTATTTAAGGCAAAACTAATTTTCAACAGAAACGAATTCCTAATTAGTAATTTATATTTTATAACCAAAAGTAGGTTTTTAATTAGTGATAGAAAAATATGCTGTCTCCTCTTAACAGTAGTCCATGATTAATGATTTATAGCTTAAAATGGAATTCCGTAACACCCCCCTCTCCCCCTTATGAGTCTTCTCCCTCCTTGGTCCCCCCCCCCTTTTCGTTTTTCCTCTCCTCCCTTCTTATTTTCCCCCTCCTCCAGGTCACCCCCCCCCCCCCCCCCCCCATCTGCTCTTGGCTCGGGAGTGTCATCTTTGTGCCGCCGTTTTCGTGCAGTGTTTTACAGTGAGTGTTCCGTGTTGTGTGTCTTTTGGGAAGTGTTGCGAACGGCCATCATACTGTCGTTGGGTGTGATTTTTTATCTCTTGCGAACAGAAACCAGACTGTCGCCATGTTTTTTTAATTGTGTGTCTACTATGTTAGTTGTCTGATTCCTGTGTATTTTATTAACATTGCCAACCCCTTTGCTTTCTGTTTTAACTTTCCGCATTTTCCGCCATTTTACACTTTAAGTCACCGTTTTATCGCCTGTTTTTCTTGTTTCTTCTTTCGTTTCTAAAAAAGTCTGTAGGCTGTAGAGCAGCGTACTAAAATCAATAAAGGAAAAAAATCAGTAACATCCCCCCACCGACAATTACAACGACATATCTGCAACCTCCTTACTACGAAGAAACGCCACGCATGGCGCCAGACATGTATATGACTCAACACCACACTCCCAATAAACTCTTCCGAGTATTGGTCTGCTTTCCAATGCCTTACTGGGAACAGACCAACCCCTCACCTCCTTGATGACCATTCCTTTCCTGACGACCTCACTAAGGCCAACCACTTTGCCTTTCACCTATCCAATGTTTTTACATCCCAGATGATCCACACTTCGATTATTCCCTCTTCCCTGACGTCATCGACTGTACGAATACCTCTGTTGCTCCCCTTGCTCCAAGCTTCCATTACTTGGGCCACACACCACCATCTGAACTTAACACTCCCATCACTACACAAGACATCAGCGTCACACTCCACACTAACCACAACACTGCTCCTGGCCACGACCGCTTCACCTACCGCCACCTCAAACACTGCCCTCCCTCCTTCCTTGTAGTCCTTGCCACCCTCTACAAAGTCGTCGTTGCCATCGGCTTCTGCCCCAACCCGTGGAAAACCTACCGTCTCCTGATGTTCTCCAAACCCAACAAGCCTCCATCTAATGCCTCTTCCTATCGTCCTATTTATGTCTCACCTCAGTGTTCAGGAAGCTCTTGGAATTCATCCTTACCTGGCGCATGCATCACCACATCCTCCCCAACACCTAATGTGGTTTTCGATCTTCAATCTCTGCCGATGAGCAACTCCTACACCTCACTCATCTCTTCTCCCTCCAGCTTAACTCACGTCGCTCCACCGTTTTTGTCTCCCTCGACCTCGAAAAGGCCTACAACCATGTCTGGCATCCCGGTCTCCTGTTAAAATTCCAAACCTACACCCTTCCTGTCAACTACATCCATCTGATGGCCTCCTTCCTCTCCCACCGCCCCTGCTACGTTACCATCCATAATGCTGATTCCCATACCTTCTACCCCTATGCAGGTTTGCCCCAGGGCTCTGTCCTCTCCCCCCTCCTCTACCTCCTGTACATGGCAGATATGCCCCAACCCCTGCCCCCTCCAATACACCTCCTGCTGTATGCCAATGGCACTGCATTCCTTGCCCTCGCTCCTACCCTCCAACGGTCCCAACGCCATGGTGAAACCAGTGGCTCCTGAAAATCAGTCCTTCCAAGACACAGGCAATCATCATACATCTTACCGCTCACTCCTTCCGGCTCCTTGATTTTTCCCTTACCATCTTCGCCCGCCCAGTCCACCTCTCCCCCACCCTCACCAAACTGGGATTCACCATTGACTGTCACCTCACCTGGATCCCTCATCTCTACTCTATCCAATCCAAAGTCCACAACTGCCTCTGACTCCTCAAACTCCTCTCTGGCCGGACATGGGAGTTGAACCCCTCTACCATCCTTCACACCTACAAATCCTTAATCTGTGCCATCCTCTGTTATGCCAACCACACCTGGATATCCGCCCCACCAATATTCT
Organism: Schistocerca gregaria; assembly: GCF_023897955.1. NCBI lineage: Eukaryota > Metazoa > Arthropoda > Insecta > Orthoptera > Acrididae > Schistocerca > Schistocerca gregaria. The sequence goes on along the minus strand of NC_064931.1, from coordinate 723,039,434 downwards.
ATAAGTCCCTTCAGATCCTCGAGCACCATGCACTCTGCCTTGCCTTCTGTATCCACCTCCTGTCCCCCACGTGGATCCTCTATGACCTTACCCTCATCTGCCCCTGTTCCTCAAACATATCCGCATACTCTACACCTCCTGCCGCCTTGATCTCCCTCGTCCCCTGGTTGCTCCTCTCCTCTCCAACCCCCACCCTCTGCCGCCTCTTCACTGTTGTGTCCCCCTGCCCTCCATCTCTACATCCTTCATCTCCTTTCACAAGGTGGCTTCCATCAACTCCCCCTCCCGGATGATTCCCTCTCTCCCTCCATTTATTCCTCCTATCAACCCTGATACTCACCCCCTCCCACCAGTCCTTTGTCCTTTCCCCGGGCTCCCTGTTCCCCCCTTCCATCCTGTTTTATCCCCACCTACCCTCTCCCTGCCTCCCTTCTCCCCCCAAGTCCTTTTTGGATTCCCCTCCTCTGCCTTTCCCCACTCCCTGTCGCATCTGCCCAGCCCCCCCCCCCCCTCTTATGCTTCCTCATCCTCCATCGGCTCCTTCCCCCCTCCCCCCCACTTCGTTCTTTCCTCTCCTTCTCCCCTTTTCTTTCCCATCATCTGTCCAGGTTCCTCCCCGTCTGCCCTCGGCTGTGGTATGTCATATTTGTGCCAACTTTTTAATGCAGTGTTCCAGTGAGTGTTCAGTGTTGTGCGTCTTTCCAAAGGGTTGTGAACAGAAATCATGCCCTCACTGGGTGTGAATTTTATATCTTTTGCAAACAGAAACCAGACTGTCACAGTGGTTTTTTAATTATCTATTCTTTTTCTGCTTCTTATGTATTTTGTTAGCATCATCAACCCTTTGTTGTATGTTTTAAGTTCCTCAATTTTCCGCCATTTTACCATTTAAGTCACCGATTTCATCGCCTGCTTTTATTAATTATTATCTTCATCTTTTTAAAACAAATTCTGTAGGCTGAAGAGCGGCGTAATAAGCTGCTGCCAGCCCACCCCCTTCAGGGGGAATCGAAACTCAATAAAGAAAAAAAAATTACCAATGCGCCTTTCCTCAGTTTATACTCTTTGTAATGTGTGCTCTGTCTCATGCAGTGGTTCTATAGTATCGACTTTCAGGTGTGTTTTAATACTGCGGTCAACTTTTTAACTTGTGCGTTTTTTGACTGTCTCACATAAAGTCTCCATGTAACTGTAAATTTTAATCCCAACAGTCTCCCCTTATCGTGTTCTTATGTGCCCTTTTATTAAATGTATCACTCCACTGAAGAGCAGCAGATTAGGCCGCTGCCAGCCCTCCCCTGACAATATGGGGCAGGGGAATGAAATCAGAATAACAAAATTACCAATGAGACTGGTGAGCAAATCCTTAAATGAATATTTAGAAGTCAGTAGTGAAAATATAGTTGACAAACTTAATGGCAGCTGTGGTACTTCGTCTGATTTGGCCTCCAAGCAGGGGTGTGTAGGTGCATGGGTTCATGCCCTTGGCATGTGTCGGCATGTGATGATGCTCATGTAATGATTCCCAGAATGGCCTTAGAGATAAGAAAGCGCTGATGCTGATGCGACATGATATGCAGTCTCCTTCCCCCCTTCCCCTTCCCCTCCCCTCCCTTCCCATACCCTCCTCCCCTCATCTCCCATCCTTGGCCTTGACATTTGGTCCCTAGTATGACTCTGGTGATAAGATAGTGCTCATTCTGATGTCAGTAAGATATTACATGTAGAACTGTTTTAGCTGTAATATGACATTGCAAGTAAAATGTTTTGACAGGTGCTGAGTAAGGGTTTGTTGCCAGAAATGGCAGTGCCGTACTACTGATGTGTACATGGTGTGGAAGACAGTGGGTTTAATGGATTATCAGTATAATCCATTCCTAGGGTACTCTACTTAAAAAAAGACAACCAGGACCTGCAGTAGTTTATAAAACTATGCACTGTACGGCTCTAGCTTTACTGTGGGAATCAGTTACACAAAACAATGATACTGGCAGCTGTTTTGTAGTTCATCCAATGGTTGGTTACGCTGCCAAGTGACTGAAACCAGTACATATGCCCCGTTACTCCCTATAGAACCAAGACTAACAAACATGCTTTCTTGCGCATTGGCAGCTATGGCTAGCAGAAACATAGCTTTCCAACATGTGCTGTGTTTTTTTTTTCTCTCATATTGCTTACGCTCCGAAAGTCAGTTCACAGTAGTGTTTAAAAAAAATGGTTCAAATGGCTCTGAGCACTATGGGACTTAACATCTGTGGTCATCAGTCCCCTAGAACTTAGAACTACTTAAACCTAACTAACCTAAGGGCATCACACACATCCATGCCCGAGGCAGGATTCGAACCTGCGACCGTACCAGTCGCGCGGTTCCGGACTGAGCGCCTGAACCGCTAGACCACCGCCGCCGGCAGTAGTGTTTTCGAGCATGTTGATTGAACCTACTGGTAAAAAGTCCAGCAGTATAGTACTGGTTCTGGGAGAAGTCTTTTACTTCGTAAGCGACGTTTTACAACATTTCTGTAAGCAGCGAAAGATTCACCGCTGTGAAGTTTGGCCAGAAAACCTATAAAAACTATTTTACGGGATTTGCTCGTCAGTCAGAGCCTCATACGAAGTTGGGTTAATAGGTGTGAAGTATAATTATCATGCACATAACCTTCAACATATGGTGTCTACACAAATTGCCGAGGAGAGTGCTAAAAGAGGAAAATATCACATGCAAGTTTTACAGGCATTTTGCAAATACGTTTGTCGGATTTACCATCTTGCAATAGATTTAGTAATATCCTACCTGTGAACTGGACTCAAATATTAGGGGATTTATGATTCGTCAATGACAATGTCGCAGAAGGGGCATTGTCGGAGCTCTAAGGATGTATGAGAACACGTTCAATACTTTGCACATGATGAGAGTCTTGTATCGATTACATGTAGTGATGCTTTTGCTACTAAATAATGTATATTTGTCAATATGCCTGTTGGCAAATCCAGTAGCACACAGAAATGTTCAACAAAATACATGAGTTGCGTAGTGAAAATAATTTGAGATCGTTTCTTAAGGTCACCTTCAGACTGAATTCAGAGAACCTGCAAACATCTAAGAGTTTGGGCTTGTTATCTATCGACTGGCTTAAGAGGCAGTCTGGGTTATCTAGCGAAAGCAGTTGCATGCGTTGCTTGTTGTTGAAAGGAATTCTTGACCGTTAACTAGATGGACACTCATGTCATAGATTTTCAGCCATATAGGATGATTTCCCGCAGTTACTTGTAGCCAAAGAGAAGGTGGTAATCCTCTGAGCTAGCGGTGACATACACGGAGAGGCGCTGGACAGCCGCAGTCAGCCAGTACTTCCAGATCTGGCCCCACTGGAGTCAGCGCCCACAGCCCCTGTGCTCCACTACTGCGGCAGTGGTGTCGGTGGCTCATGCACAGAGATGCTCAACACCTCATCCGGAACTTGTTCGGTGGCTTATCGACAGACAGCATGTCAATGCTGCAGCTCCCTATGGCAGCATTTTACTGTATAGCGACAGAGGTGTCGTGACCTCTCTGAGTTGACGACTTGGTGAGTACACTGCTGGCCATTAAAATTGCTACACTAAGAAGACATGCAGATGATAGACTGGTATTCATTGGACAAATATATTATGCTAGAACTGACATGCGATTACCTTTTCAAGCAATTTGGGTGCTTAGATGGTGAGAGATATGGAGAATGTGCTGGCCAGGGCAGCAGTCAAACATTTTCTGTATCCAGAAAGGCCCGTGCAGGACCTGCTACATGCGGTGGTGCATTATCCTGCTGAAATGTAAGGTTACGCAGGGATCGAATGAAGGGTAGAGCCATGGGTCATAACACATCTGAAATGTAACGTCCACTGTTCAAAGTGCCATCAGTGCGAACAAGAGGTTACCGAGACGTGTAACCAATGGCACGGCGGGTGATACGCCAGTATGGCGATGAGGAATACACGCTTTCAATGCGCGTTCACCCCGATGTCGAAAAACACGAATGCGACCATCATGATGCTGTAAACAGAACCTGGAGTCATCCAAAAAATGACGTTTTGCCATTCGTGCACCCAGGTTCGTCGTTGAGTACACCATCGCAGGCGCTCCTGTCTGTGATGCAACGTCAAGGGTAACCGCAGCCATGGTCTCCGAGCTGATAGTCCATGCTGCTGCAAACGTCGTCTAACTGTTCGTGCAGATAGTTGTCGTCTTGCAAACGTCCCTATCTGTTGACTCAGGGATCGAGACGTGGCTACACGATCCGTTACAGCCAAGCCTATCACTTGACTGCTAGTGATACGAGGCCGCTGGGATCCAGCACGGCGTTCCATATTACCCTCCTGACTCCACCGATTCCATATTCTGCTAACAGTCATTGGATCTCGACCAACGTGAGTAGCAATGTCGTGATACTATAAAACGCAATCGCGACAGGCTACAGTCCGACTTTATCAAAGTCAGAATCGTGATGGTACGCATTTCTCTTCCTTAAACGAGGCATCACAACAACGTTTCACCAGGCAACGCGGGTCACCTTCTGTTTGTGTATGAGAAATCGGTTGGAAACTTTCCTCATGTCAGCACGTTGTAGGTGTCGCCACCGGCGCCAACCTTGTTGAATGCTCTGAAAAGCTAATCATTTGCATATCACAGCATTTTCTTCCTGTCGGTTAAATTTCGCGTTTGTAGCACGTCATCTTCGTGGTGTAGCAAGTGTGGCCAGTAGTGTAGATATAGTTTATTTTTTGCTCCATTTCACCATTGGTCAGTCTCATTTGGGTGGTGGAAATGTGTAGATGTATCTCGTATCTATTTACGAGTCTTCCAGTAACGTCACATATTAATATTGCGAGGGTTACATGTCTTTTTATGCTGACAGGGAGCTCTGATGGATCTCGTCCACCATCAGTGTTGTTGCAGGATTGTATTTTATCGCTAAATTTTTCCTGACATGACCAATATCGTTCACGTGTAGGGGAGGTGAACACAGAAGTTGCACCAGACCTGCCAACGTTTGAACGGAACTCCATCCTAACTGTGCCAATGGGATGATCATGGAAAGATTGGTGGCTTTCTTACTCGAATGATTTTCGTGTCTCCTAATAATTATGCAACAATATACATCGTGTTACGTGTCTTCATTCCTCTCAGAAGCTGTGGCTTACCAAGACTGACACCGCCCAAACATAGCCACTGGTTTTGAAAGCTTCATTCTGATAGGTCCAGTGAAAAAGGGGGAAGGGTATGGGAGTGCTTAGAGCTTTTTTTGTGATACGGTACACTATAGCATCACCAGCCTTCCGCAGTATAACTGTATTGGTGAGCCAGTAAGTATAAACCATAGGACAGTGACATTGTGTCACTGCAATACACTTTGGAGGTGTGGCAGTGAGACGTAAAGTCCCATACCACCCTGCATCGGTGACAGTACTCTTCTGTCCGGCATAAAAACGTAGTCCGACATGGCCAGGTAAGATTGGAAAGTCGTGGACGTGGAATGGAGGGCTAGTCCTGGAGAAGGAGGCTGACGTGGTGGGCGTGCCAGTCCCAGGTCTAGTCCTGTTCGGAAGCCGATTCCTCGAGGATGGTCAGCGACGTGGATGTGTAGTCCCAGCGTGGCGTAGCCCATGGACAGTGTCTCGTAGGGCAGCCACTTTCTCATAGAGCTGTCGCGCGTTGTTGTGTATGGTCTCCTTGGGGGGGTGACGATATCTGCTTCCTCAAGGGAGAGTCACAATCCGCGTGAGTGGCGGGCGTGCAGGCTTCAACTGAGAACCTTGTTCTGCAGTCGCTGCAACGTCCGCGTCCTGGTAGCACTAATCGTGGCCCATGCGGTGGAGCCATACTTGAGGGCAGGCAGGATAACGGGCCGGTAGATACGGAGCTTGGTAGGCAGGTTAAGTTCCCCACTGCGGAAGAGGAGGCACAAGGCCCTGGTCAACTTTTGCCCCTTGTTGGCGACATACTCTGCATGACAGAGGAACAGCAGCTTGTGGTCCATCCGAACCCCGAGATAGGTGGTCGTCGGGGACCAGGGCACCTGCACGCCTGCAATCGAAATATTGCGGCGTAGGACTGGGCGATGTTTCGTGAAACAGATCGCAGTAACTTGGCGGCATTAGGAGTGATTTTATTTGTCCGGCACCAGATGATGGTGGTGTCCACCTGTCGTTGGAGGCGGGCGATAACGGCGTCAGTGATACGTCCAGTGGTATAGAGTGCTGTTTCTTCAGCATATTGTGCCAGGTGACCCTCGGGGATGACTAGCATATCATTCAAGTAGATGTTAAGAAGAATGGGAGATAGTACCGATCCCTGTGGAGTGCCAGCTGTCGATGGGCGAATGCCAGAACGCATTCCCCGGTGAGCCACGAGGAAAGTCCTACCGCGGAGGAAGTCATCCACAATCTTCACATAGATATCTGGTATTGGGGCCTGCGTCAGCATCTTGTGCACCAGGTTGTCGGTCCAGATTTTATCGTAGGCGTTCTGCAAGTCCAGAAAAACGGCAGCTGTCGACTTGGCGCCGTTTAAGCCTTTGCTGACGTGTTCAGTGTTTCGGAGGACCTGAAGTTCGGTAGAGAGGTGTGGCTTAGAGCTTAAACTGTTCGCAACATTTATTTGCAAAAGCGCCCACACCTTTCCAAAGGTGAACACACAGGCGTCAGCAAGTTACGACTGGTTCACTGTGGCTGGATGCCACACTTCGTAGCTGTGCCTTTTACTCGACCCACCAGGTCTGTCGCGCCAGAGACGATTACACATACAAATTGTTGAAGGAGCGAAAGGCTATTTACAATTTGTACAGAAACCAGATGGCAGTCATAAGAGTGGAGGGGCATGAAAGGGAAGCTGTGGTTGGGAAGTGATACAGGGTTGCAGACTCTCCCCGATGTTATTCAATCTGTATATTGAGCAAGCAGTAAAGGAAACAAAAGAAAAATTCGGAGTAGGTATTAAAATCCATGGAGAATAAATAAAAACTTTGAGGTTCGCCGATGACATTGTATTTCTGTCAGAGACAGAAAAGGACTTGGAAGAGCAGTTGAACGGAATGGATAGTGTCTTGAAAGGAGGATATAAGATGAACATCAACAAAAGCAAAACGAGGATAATGGAATGTAGTCGAATTAAGTCGGGTGATGCTGAGGGAATTAGATTAGGAAACCAAACACTTAAAGTAGTAAAGGAGTTTTGCTATTTGGGGAGCAAAATGACTGATGATGCTCGAAGTAGAGAAAATATAAAATGTAAATTGGCAATGGCAAGGAAAGCGTTTCTGAAGAAGAGAAATTTGTTAACATCGAGTATAGATTTAAGTGTCATGAAGTCTTTTCTGAAAGTATTTGTATGGAGTGTAGCCATGTATGGATGTGAAACATGGACGACAAATAGTTTGGACAAGAAGAGAATAGAAGCTTTCGAAATGTGGTGTTACATAAGAATGCTGAAGATTAGATGGGTAGATCACATAACTAATGATGAAATATTGAATAGAATTGGGGAGAAGAGGAGTTTGTAGCACAGCTTGACAAAAAGAAGGGACCGGTTAGTAGGACATGTTCTAAGGCGTCAAGGGATCAAAAATTTAGCATTGTAGGGCAGCGTGGAGGGTAAAAATCGTAGAGGGAGACCAAGAGATGAATACACTAAGCAGATTCAGAAGGATGTAGGTTGCAGTAAGTACTGGGAAATGAAGAAGCTTGCACAGGGTAGGGCAGCATGGAGAGCTGCATCAAACCAGTCTCAGGACTGAAAACCACAACAACAAAGAACAAGAACATTGTTGAAATAATGCAAATTTCTGGATTGATGGTCTGGCATAGTGTTGGGCAGGCATGTGGCGCTCTCTCGTTCACGGGCAGGGATTCGAGAGCGTCATCTCACTTGGCTCATTCCACCTTCATTATTTGGTTACAGCAGGGACGAGGGGGGGGGGGGAGTCGCCGCAATCTAGGCGTGTATTTGTAGCGGTCTTTGATAGTTTCACCGACATGTTGGGACCTGTCTGCCATTATTACTGCGGATGAGAAACCTGTCCCCCAGGACTGATATAGCAGCAGTGCTATTTGCGCCAGCAGCCGTGTTGGGGAGGATTACGTCTAGAATAATGCAACTTTCTCGCCCATTGTTGGGTTGGAGCTATGTTCAGTGTTATACGTCACATATCAGCATTACAGGATGCATCTACGCACAGGCGACATACTTTGCGCCACTGTTGTTGCAGATATCTGTGATCTCTATCCCCAGGTGCATATTTTGTAGTGCTGAGCCATACACACAGTAAAACTAGGAAAATGGGTGAAAATTCGTAAAATTATGAAGGAATGAGAGTACTTACATATCTGTCTGGGTGTGGTGTCTGTAGTTGCCTCGAATAACGGCATATTAAATTATTATAAACAAACAGAACTCAAGTGTGATGGCTTAATGTAATTTGTTACTAACAAATAGACATAGCCTGATCATCTCCCTGTACTTCCCGCCTACAGAATGAACCCCACCCACTCATTTGTCACAGTCATAAAACAGAAAAATTGTAAAAAAATACGTAAAATTGTAGAAAATATGGAAAAATGCAAAAATGGGTAAAAATACGTAAAATTGGGGAAAACTTTAAAAATGTAGAAAATATGGATAAACACGTAAAATTATGGAACAATCTGCCGCTGCCGGCCGGAGTGGCCTAGCGGTTCTAGGCGCTACAGTCTGGAAGCGTACGACCGGTACAGTCGCAGGTTCGAATCTTGCCTCGGGCATGGATGTATGTGATGTCCGTAAGTTAGTTAGGTTTAAGTAGTTCTAAGTTCTAGGCTACTGATGACCTCAGACGTTAAGTCCCATAGTGCTCAGAGCCATTTGAACCAATCTGCCGCGGTACAGTCTTTGCTTGTACCTCGAATGGCATAATATAAAACTGTAACTAACCAATAGACCTCAACTGACACAATATAACATAATTTGTTACTAACGAATAGTCACAGTCTGCGATCTATCTCTATGCTGCCTAGCTCCAGAGTCGACCCCTACCACTCAAGTGTCCCAATTAAAAATATAAAGATGGGGAGGGGTGATTGATCATTGGTCCAAGGGGGAGGGAAGGGGGAGAGGCGGAGCAAGGGTGGGAGTTGAGATTTGCCTCTCGACTTTCGTCATTTGCCGATTGTTCCTTAGGGGGAGGGGAATGGAGGTGATCTTGAACATAAATAGTCCTAGAGGGTAACCTGATACTGGATGTGTAACCTGATACCCTCTTAACTTATGAATGATCTCGAGGTAAAATCGTTATCTAGTCTGAAACTGGTACTGAAACCTATTTGTCGTTAAGTGTATTTTAAAGATTTCGACTGAACTTATCTGTGGCTTTCGCCAGCTTTCTGTAGCTATAATGATGTCATCTTTAGTGATTTCCATTGGCGCCTGGAATCCTGGTTCTTTCCTAACCCAGCTACGACAATTTATAACTACAGTACCGACTACTGCAAGGTCTTCCCTCATCCTGTGTTTGTCCTCCACCATTTGAGGATGAAACAGTTTCTGTACTTTCCGAAACACTCTAACCTAAAAATCGCCAGTCCAAGCCGCACAGCCCCCGTTCGCCTTGTAGCCGACTCCTGTGTGTAATACAATTAACAGATAAATACAAGTTCTATTTGGTTTTCAAGGTAATGTTATTCTACCTCCAACACAGCTAATTGTGTTGGAGGTGAATTACGAACACTGACCCTTCTGTTCAAAGTTGACTACAAATTCTCAATAATATTGAGAACTGGTGACTGGTGGCCAAGGGGGACGCGACAATTCATCCTGGTGCTCACAAAACCAGTCCTAGAGGGCGAAAGCTGAGTGAACAGGAGCCCTGCCGTTATGGAAGGCAGCATCGCACAAACGAAAAAATGGCTGACATCGATATAAGTGTCCAAGGAATAGAAAAGCAACTGGAATCACTCAACAGAGGAAAGTCCACTGAACCTGACGGAATACCAGTTCGTTTCTACACAGAGTACGCGAAAGCACTTGCCACCCATCTAACAGCCGTGTACCGCAAGTCTCTTGAGGAGCAGAAGGTTCCAAATGATTGGAAAAGAGCACAGGTAGTCCCAGTCTTCAAGACGGGTCGTCGAGCAGATGCGCAGATCTAGAGACCTATCTCTCTGACGACGATCTGTTGTAGAATTTTAGAACATGTTTCTTGCTCGCGTATCATGTCGTTTTTGGAAACCCAGAATCTACTCTGTAGGAATCAACATGGCTTCTGGAAACAGCGATCGTGTGAGACCCAACTCGCTTTATTTGTTCATGAGACCCAGAAAATATTAGATACAGACTTCCAGGTAGATGCCATTTTCCTTGACTTTCGGAAGGCGTTCGATACAGTTCCGCACTGTCGCCTGATAAACAAAGTAAGAATCTACGGAATATCAGACCAGCTGTGTGGCTGCATTGAAGAGTTTTTAGCAAACAGAACACAGCATGATGTTATCAATGGAGAGACGTCTACAGACGGTGATGTTACCTCTGGCGTGCCACAGGGGAGTGTTATGGGACCATTGCTTTTCACAATATATATAAATGACCTAGTAGATAGTGTCGGAAGTTCCATGCGGCTTTTCGCGGATGATGTAGTATACAGAGAAGTTTCAGCATTGGAAAATTGTAGCGAAATGCAGGAAGAACTGCAGCGGATAGGCACTTGGAGCAGGGAGTGGCAACTGACCCTTAACACCAACAAATGTAATGTATTGCGAATACATAGAAAGAAGGATCCTTTATTGTATTATTATATGATAGCGGAACAAACACTGGTAGCAGTTACTTCTGTAAAATATCTGGGAGTATGCGTGCGGAACGATTTGAAATGGAATGATCATATACAATTAATTGTTGGTAAGGCGGGTACCAGGTTGAGATTCATTGGGAGAGTCCTTAGAAAATGTAGTCCATCAACAAAGGAGGTGGCTTACAAAACACTCGTTCGACCTATACTTGAGTATTGCTTATCAGTGTGGGATCCTTACCAGATCGGGTTGACGGAGGAGATAGAGAAGATCCAAAGAAGAGCGACGCGTTTCGTCACAGGGTTATTTGGTAACCGTGATAGCGTTACGGAGATGTTTCGCAAACTCAAGTGGCAGACTCTGCAAGAGAGGCGCTCTGTATCGCGGTGTAGCTTGCTCGCCAGGTTTCGAGAGGGTGCTTTTCTCGATGAGGTATCGAATATATTGCTTCCCTCTACTTATACCTCCCGAGGAGATCACGAATGTAAAATTAGAGAGATTCGAGCGCGCACGGAGGCTTTCAGACAGTCGTTCTCCCCGCGAACCATCCCCGACTGGAACAGAAAAGGGAGGTAATGACAGTGGCACGTAAAGTGCCCTCCGCCACACACAGTTGGGTGGCTTGCGGAGTATAAATGTAGATTTAGATGTAGATCGCTACTGGGGAACAAACATTGTACCATAGGATGGTCTTGGACAGCTAAAATATTCGCATAATCACTAGCAATAATGCGACATTGCAGATTGACATGCCGCTTAGGAATACCGCTATTTAGCTGACCAAATCACCACCGAACACCCACTATGTTTCATTCTTGGGACGTCAACTCGGCCAGAAGTTGGAAACAGTGTGGAACTGGCCTCTTCCGACCACATAACGTTCTTCCATTACTCCACAGTCAAGGTTTGACAACTATGGCACAAGGTTTTCCTGTTACGGGCATTTGCATCACTAATATGTGATTTTGGAAGTCCATCTCGCACTGCAGTTCCCTGCATATGGACCTACCTTCGTGTAGTTTTGGTGCTGGCAGGTTCCGTGCTTGCGAAATTCAGCTCTGCAATCACTTTTACAGCGCTCGTCCTCTCCTTTTTCCTCACAATCGTCTTCAATGATCGCCAGCCGCTGTGGCAGAGCGGTTCTAGGCGCTTCAGTCCGGAAGTGCGCTACTGCTACGCTCACAGGTTCTAACCCTGCCTCGGGCATGGATGTGTGTGATGTCCTTCGGTTAGTTAGGTTTAAGTAGTTCTAAGTCTAGGGGACTGATGACCTCAGATGTTAAGTCCCATAGTGCTTGGAGCCATTTTTTTCCCCTCAATGACCTTCCGTCACAAGCACTCAATGCACAGTTTTATCCATAGTGTGACTTACGGGATGATATTTTTCCACATTTATTGTGTGCGGTATACATCTTCGATACGGTGATTCTTGAAACACTAAACACTTCGCCTTTCTTGGTTACTGAAGCACCCAGAATACGAGCACCAACAAGCTGCCCACGTTCGAATTCACTTAGCTCCGACATAATGCGCTCACACTTACACAGAGCACTGTTCTGACAATAAATAACACTTGCGAAGTATTGAGGTCAATGCACAGCTTCCGTCCTGGTTCAAATACAACATCACAGCTTGCAGGCTTGCCTAGCATGTATATTTTCAGGCATACAGACTAAGGAAATGCAAACCTACGTTTATAGCATTTGTAGAGTTAGAGAAAGCTTTTCACAATACTGACTGAAATACACTCTTTGAAGTAGGTATCAGGGGTAAAATACTGCGAACAAAAGGCTATTTATAACTTGTGCAGAAACCACACGGCAGTTGTAAGAGTCGAGGTGCATGAAAGGGAAGCAGTGGTTGAGAAGAGAGTGAGACAGGGTTGTAGCATATCCCCAGGCTGTAAAGGAGAACAAAGAAAAATATTGAGTAGGAATTAAAGTTCAGAGAGAAGAAATGAAAACTTTGTGGTTTGCTGAAAGGAATGGACGTTTTCTTGAAAGGAGGTTATAGGATGAATATGAACAAAAGCAAAATAGGATAATAGAAACCGGTCGAACTAAATCAAATGATGCTGAGGGATCGAGACAGACACCGTCATTCTTATGGCATACCATGTGGTACATTTATAATATGTATTGAATGTCATTGCTTAAAAAAAACATAAATCTACTAAATATTAATATCTAGGTTTCTTATCCATGCCAGCTCTGTGGCACTGACGTTCATAAAATCATTCCACGTACCACTACATAATCGTACAACGTACTCGTCTCTTATTAGTTTGATAGATTGTTTCAATGCACCACAGTCACTTCCACAATGCCCCATTTACAGAATGAGTCAGAGCACCATCCACATCCAGTGCAGATTCTAATTAATTTGACGCATAGTTTCCTGTAAAGTTTGACGCCCACAGTGTCACAGTTAACATTTCTCGAACCATCCCCACTCTTGGTGATTTCCGATGTGTTGGCAGTACTTGTTCCAGAGATCTCTTACTTTGGTCGTACTTGTAGCCAGCTGTTCAGCATACAGTAGCGATGGGTGTCTCGAACGAAGCCCATTTCTTCGTAAGAAAGGTATGTCGTGATGAATGGGTAGTTCCTTATTCTCTTGCATATTGTGACAATCTCTAAGCAGGATCTCAGTTCTGCGGACCTGTGGTCGGTAGATATTGCTTAGCATTGGAAGCCAGTAGACAGGAGTTGGTCTGATTGTACCAGTAATCATGAGCATCGTGTTGTTGAGCTGCGCATTGATGAGGCTGGCCAGACACTTACTACACTTCACTGGAGGACAATACTGTGCGGCCGAAAAAACCAGTGCAATAGCCGATGTACACAATGTCTCCATTGAAGCGCCCCCCCCCCCCCCCCCCCCGCCGAGTTTTTATCTTACTTGACGTTTGCGTTTGAGTGTGATGTCATGATACTTGGGGTACTTGTTGTAACGGAGAATATTGTCATCAAATTGCACCCTGCGTGTTTGCTGTGAAGGTTTAATGCAGCTACCACACTCTTACTGGTACCGGGCTTCAAGTCTCAATTTTTTGAAGTATGAATTATGGGCCATTAAGTAGTCTTATAGTGTTCCCTCTGACTGATCAAGCTCTTTTGATTGACAAAAGAGAGCGATATCGTTTGCATAGCAGAATTCCTTTGAAAATGTTCAAATATGTGTGAAATCTTATGGGACTTAACTGCTAAGGTCATCAGTCCCTAAGCTTACACACTACGTAACCTAAATTATCCTAAGGACAAACACACACACACCCATGCCCGAGGGAGGACTCGAACCTCCGCCGGGACCAGCCGCACAGTCCATGACTGCAGCGCCTCAGAGCGCTCGGCTAATCCCGCGCGGCTCTTTGAAAATGTTTTTGGAAAGACAATATAAAGGGTCAAAAGGAAAGGTGCGAGAACTGAGCCCTGTGGCAGACAATTATTTAGTCTCCTGATTGAGCTTCTATTTTCACCCAAGTAAAACTGAAAATATCAATTACTTATCATGATATTAATAAGAGATGCTGTTGTTCGGTATGTAATTATTTTCAGTAATTTGTAAATTATCCCTTCGCTCCATACGGTGTCACATGCTGAGGTCGATAAAGGACACAGATGTTATTAGTCTCTCCTAGAAACCGGCCTCTATGAAAGTTGTCAGAGGTAGTGCCTGGTCGTTACGGCTTCCGTTCGGATCTCCGGCCGGGGACTACTCAAGAGGATGTCGTTATCAGGAGAAAGAAAACTGGCGTTCTACGGATCGGAGAGGGGAATGTCAGATCCCTTAATCGGGCAGGTAGGTTAGAAAATTTAAAATGGGAAATGGATAGCCTACAGTTAGATATAGTGGGAATTAGTGAAGTTCGGTGGCAGGAGGAACAAGACTTCTGGTCAGGTGACTACAGGGTTATAAACACAAAATCAAATAGTGGTAATGCAGGAGTAGGTTTAATAATGAATAGGAAAATAGGAATGCGGGTAAGCTACTACAAACAGCATAGTGAACGCATTATTGTGGCCAAGATAGATACGAAGCCCACACCTACTACAGTAGTACAAGTTTATATGCCAACTAGCTCTGCAGATGACGAAGAAATTGAAGAAATGTATGATTAAATAAAAGAAATTATTCAGATAGTGAAGGGAGATGAAAATTTAATAGTCATGGGTGACTGGAATTCGGTAGTAGGAAAAGGGAGAGAAGGAAACGTAGTAGGTGATTATGGACTGGGGCAAAGAAATGAAAGAGGAAGCCGCCTGGTAGAATTTTCCACAGAGCACAACTTAATCATAGCTAACACCTGGTTCAAGAATTACAAAAGAAGGCTATACACATGGAAGAAGCCTGGAGAAACTAAAAGGTATCAAATAGATTATACAATGGTAAGACAGAGATATAGGAACCGGGTTTTAAATTGTAAGACATTTCCAGGGGCAAATGTGGACTCTGACCACAATCTATTGGTTATGACCTGTAGATTAAAACGGAAGACTCTGCAAAAAGGTGGGAATTTAAGGAGATGGGACATGGATACACTAAAAGAACCAGAGGTTGTACAGAGGTTCAGGGAGGGCATAAGGGAGCAATTGACAGGAATGGGGGAAAGAAATACAGTAGAAGAAGAATTGGTAGCTTTGAGGGATGAAGTAGTGAAGGCAGCAGAGGATCAAGTAGGTAAAAAGACGAGGGCTAGTAGAAATCCTTGGGTGACAGAAGAAATACTGAATTTAACTGATGAAAGGAGAAAATATAAAAATGCAGTAAATGAAGCAGGCAAGAAGGAATACAGACGTCTCAAAAATGAGATCGACAGTTAGTGCAAAATGGCTAAGCAGGCATGGCTAGAGGACAAATGTAAGGATGTAGAGGCTTATCTCACTAGGGGTAAGATAGATACAGCCTACAGGAAAATTAAAGAGACCTTTGGAGATAAGAGAACCACTTGTATGAACATCAAGAGCTCAGATGGAAACCCAGTTGTAAGCAAAGAAGGGAAACCAGAAAGGTGGAAGTAGTATATAGAGGGTATATACAAGGGCGATGTACTTGAGGACAATATTATGGAAATGGAAGAGGATGTAGATGAAGACGACATGGGAGATACGATACTGCGTGTAGAGTTTGACAGAGCACTGAAAGACCTGAGTCGAAACAAGGCCCCCGGAGTAGACAACATTCCATTGGAACTACTGACGGCCTTGGGAGAGCCAGTCCTGACAAAACTCTACCATCTGGTGAGCAAGATGTATGAGACAGGCGAAATACCCTCAGACTTCAAGAAGAATATAATAATTCCAATCCCAAAGAAAGCAGGTGTTGACAGATGTGAAAATTGCCGAACTATCAGTTTAATAAGTCACAGCTGCAAAATACTAACGCGAATTCTTTACAGACGAATGGAAAAACTGGTAGATGCGGACCTCGGGGAGGATCAGTTTGGATTCCGTAGAAATGTTGGAACATGTGAGGCAATACTAACCCTACGACTTATCTTAGAAGCTAGATTAAGGAAGGGCAAACCTACGTTTGTAGCATTTGTAGACTTAGAGAAAGCTTTTGACAATGTTGACTGGAATACTCTCTTTCAAATTCTGAAGGTGGCAGGGGTAAAATATAGAGAGCGAAAGGCTATTTACCATTTGTACAGAAACCAGATGGCAGTTATAAGAGTCGAGGGACATGAAAGGGAAGCAGTGGTTGGGAAGGGAGTGAGACAGGGTTGCAGTCTCTCCCCGATGTCATTCAATCTGCATATTCAGCAAGCAGTAAAGGAAACAAAAGAAAATTTGTAGTAGCTATTAAAATCCATGGAGAAGAAATAATTCGGCTACATTCCATTATCCTCGTTTTGCTTTTGTTGATGTTTATCTTATACCCTCCTTTCAAGACACTATCCATTCCATTCAACTGCTCTTCCAATTCCTTCGCTGTCTCTGACAGAATTACGATGTCATCGGCGAACCTCAACATTTTTATTTCTTCTCCATGGATTTTAATTCCTACTACAAATTTCATTTTGTTTCCTTTACTGCTTGCTCAATATACAGATTGAATAACATCGGGGAGAGACTGCAACCCTGTCTCACCCCCTTCCCAACCACTGCTTCCCTTTCATGTCCCTCGACTCTTATAACTGCCATCTGGTTTCTGTACAAATGGTAAATAGCCTTTCACTCTCTATATTTTACCCCTGCCACCTTCAGAATTTGAAAGAGTGTATTCCAGTCAACATTTCAAAAGCTTTCTCTAAGTCTACAAATGCTACAAACGTAGGTTTGCCCTTCCTTAATCTAGCTTCTAAGATAAGTCGTAGGGTTAGTATTGCCTCACATGTTCCAACATTTCTACGGAATCCAAACTGATCCTCCCGGAGGTCCGCATCTACCAGTTTTTCCATTCGTCTGTAAAGAATTCGCGTTACTATGTTGCAGCTGTGACTTATTAAACTGATAGTTCGGTAATTTTCACATTTGTCAACACCAGCTTTCTTTGGGATTGGAATTATTATATTCTTCTTGAAGTCTGAGGGTATTTCGTCTGTTTCATACATCTTGCTCACCAGATGGTAGAGTTTTGTCAGGACTGGCTCTCCCAAGGCCGTCAGTAGTTCCAATGGAATGTTGTCTACTCCCAGGGCCTTGTTTTGACTCAGGTCTTTCAGTGCTCTGTCAAACTCTTCACGTATCGTATCTCCCATTTCATCTTCATCTACATCCTCTTCCATTTCCATAATATTGTCCTCGAGTACATCGCTCTTGTATAGACCCTCTATATACTCCTTCCACCTTTCTGCTTTCCCTTCTTTGCTTAGAACTGGGTTTCCATCTGAGCTCTTGATGTTCATACAAGTGGTTCTCTTATCTCCAAAGGTCTCTTTAATTTTCCTGTATGCAGTATCTATCTTACCCCTAGTGAGATAAGCCTCTACATCCTCACATTTATCCTCTAGCCATCCCTGCTTAGCCATTTTTCACTTCCTGTTGATCTCATTTTTTAGATGTTTATATTCCTTTTTGAATGCTTCATTTACTGCATTTTTATATTTTCTCCTTTCATCAATTAAATTCAATATTTCTTCTGTTATCCAAGGATTTCTACTAGCCCTTGTGTTTTTACCTACTTGATTATCTGCTGCCTTCACTACTTCATCCCTCAAAGCTACCCATTCTTCTTCTACTGTATTTCTTTCCCCCATTCCTGTCAATTGTTCCCTTATGCCCTCTCTGAAACTCTGTACAACCTCTGGTTCTTTCAGTTTATCCAGGTCCCATCTCCTCAAATTCCCACGTTTTGCAGTTTATTCAGTTTTGATCTACAGGTCATAACCAATAGATTGTGGTCGTAATCCACATGTGCCCCTAGAAATGTCTTACAATTTAAAACCCGGTTCCTAAATCTCTGTCTTACTGTAATATAATATCTGTAACCTGTCAGTATCTCCACGCTTCTTCCATGTATACAACATTCTTTCATGATTCTTGAACCAAGTGTTAGCTATGATTAAGTTGTGCTCTGTGCAAAATTCTACCAGGCGGCTTCCTCTTTCATTTCTTACACCCAATCCATATTCACCTACTACGTTTCCTTCTCTCCCTTTTCCTACTGCCGAATTCCGGTCACCCATGACTATTAAATTTAGGACTCCCTTCACAATCTGAATAATTTCTTTAATTTCATCATACGTTTCTTCAATTTCTTCGTCATCTGCAGAGCTAGTTGGCATATAAACTTATACTACTATAGTAGGCGTGGGCTTCGTATCTACATTCCTGGAAATGGAAAAAAGAACACATTGACACCGGTGTGTCAGACACACCATACTTGCTCCGGACACTGCGAGAGGGCTGTACAAGCAATGATCACACGCACGGCACAGCGGACACACCAGGAACCGCGGTGTTGGCCGTCGAAAGGCGCTAGCTGCGCAGCATTTGTGCACCGCCGCCGTCAGTGTCAGCCAGTTTGCCGTGGCATACGGAGCTCCATCGCAGTCTTTAACACTGGTAGCATGCCGCGACAGCGTGGACGTGAACCGTATGTGCAGTTGACGGACTTTGAGCGAGGGCGTATAGTGGGCATGCGGGAGGCCGGGTAGACGTACCGCCGAATTGCTCAACACGTGGGGCGTGAGGTCTCCACAGTACGTCGATGTTGTCGCCAGTGGTCGGCGGAAGGTGCACGTGCCCGTCGACCTGGGACCGGACCGCAGCGACGCACGGATGCACGCCAAGACTGTAGGATCCTACGCAGTGCCGTAGGGGACCGCACCGCCACTTCCCAGCAAATTAGGGACACTGTTGCTCCTGGGGTATCGGCGAGGACCATTCGCAACCGTCTCCATGAAGCTGGGCTACGGTCCCGCACACCGTTAGGCCGTCTTCCGCTCACGCCCCAACATCGTCCAGCCCGCCTCCAGTGGTGTCGCGACAGGCGTGAATGGAGGGACGAATGGAGACGTGTCGTCTTCAGCGATGAGAGTCGCTTCTGCCTTGGTGCCAATGATGGTCGTATGCGTGTTTGGCGCCGTGCAGGTGAGCGCCACAATCAGGACTGCATACGACCAAGGCACACAGGGCCAACACCCGGCATCGTGGTGTGGGGAGCGATCTCGTACACTGGCCGTACACCTCTGGTGATCGTCGAGGGGACACTGAATAGTGCACGGTACATCCAAACCGTCATCGGACCCATCGTTCTACCATTCCTAGAGCGGCAAGGGAACTTGCTGTTCCAACAGGACAATGCACGTCCGCATGTATCCCGTGCCTCCCAACATGCTCTAGAAGGTGTAAGTCAACTACCCTGGCCAGCAAGATCTCCGGGTCTGTCCCCGATTGAGCATGTTTGGGACTGTATGAAGCGTCGTCTCACGCGGTCAGCACGTCCAGCACGAACCCTGGTCCTACTGAGGCGCCAGGTGGAAATGGCATGGCAAGCCGTTCCACAGGACTACATCCAGCATCTCTACGATCGTCTCCATGGGAGAATAGCAGCCTGCATTGCTGCGAAAGGTGGATATACACTGTACTAGTGCCGACATTGTGCATGCTCTGTTACCTGTGTCTATGTGCCTGTGGTTCTGTCAGTGTGATCATGTGATGTATCTGACCCCAGGAATGTGTCAATAAAGTTTCCCCTTCCTGGGACAATGAATTCACGGTGTTCTTATTTCAATTTCCAGGAGTGTATTACACGACACTCAATATTTTTAATTTTCTTTTAATTTTTAATTTTTTATTTTTTTGTGGGGTTGGGAAATTACCCACTTACTATATCCAAAAATTCATCTAATGAGTAGAAGGAGTTGTCATTAAGAAATTCTTTTTATTTCCTTGTAGCTGGTATATGACTCTCTGTCAGACTTTTGATGCTATTAGATAAATGACCAAAGACTTTTGTCGCAGCATAATTTACCCCCTCCTGAGCCAAAGTTAGATTTAACTTTGAGTAGTGAAGACCCTCCTTTCTCCTAGTGTTGTAGCCACGTACACTGCTATTACTTTTGAATTCGTTCGGATTGTTAATAACAAATTTCATAAGTGAATATATATATTGTGAGGCTACAGTGAAGATTTCTAGCTCTTTAAATAAGTGTCTGCAGGATGATCTTGGATGAGCTCCATCAATTATTCTGATTACACGCTTTTGTGCAATGAACACTCTTTTACTCAATGATGAGTTACCCCAGAATATGATGCCATACGAAAGCAGAGAAAGAAAATAGGCGTGGTAAGCTAATTTACTCAGATGTATATCGTCAAAATTTGCAATGACCCTAATAGCATAAGTAGCTGAACTCAAACGTTTCAGCAGATCCTCAATGTGTTTTTTCCAGTTCAACCCCTCATCAATGCATACACCTAGAAATTTTGAATATTCTACCTTAGCTATCGATTTCTGATCGAAGTCTATATTTATTAATGGGGTCATTCCATTTACTGCGTGGAACTGTATACACGATGTTTTGTCAAAGTTTAATGAGTGCTCATTTGCAGAGAACCACTTAATGATTTTCTGAAAAACATCGTTTACAATTTCACCAGTTAATTCTTGTCCGTCGGGTATGATAGCTATACTTGCATCATTCGGCTGTGTCACATTATCGCCAATGATGGCAGGCATATCGAACATGTCATAACCTAAACCCATATATCTGAAGTGACGTTTGCATGTTGAATAAAATGTTTGCACGTAGTAGTTTGTAACTAATCTACGTTTTTTCTTTTTAACATGTAGTCCAGTAATTGTCACTCTGAGTCTGAGAGGACACCTCTTGGTAAACAACCTCTCTGATGGGTCCCAAAGGGCCATCATTACACATCCCCAATGTCGTCCAGACTTTTAAGAATCACTGACCGAACAGAAGAGGCGTCTCGTGCAGGTTCAGATGTGTTATCAACATAGGCAGCACATCTAGGTATCCCTAAGGCATGAGAAGGCAGCTGTGCATTCCCCTTCGCCTAGAGATATGCGTTGTCCGCCACTCACCATCAGATGAGAACAAAACAGTTAGTTGTTGCGCTTCTCAAGGGGAGTGACATTGGCGTTTTCGCGAAATTGCAACGGCGCCAGAGGTGACTCAGCATTCCCCTGCAGATGCCCAGAAGCTACTGAAACTCTGGCTAGCTTCCCGTTAACCGTGGTCAACCCGCTCCGAACTGCTTCCAGACAGCGGACAATTCATCTTACGACCGCAGACAACAAGCACAGAGTCAGTCCATTTCCCAGCGTGTAAATCTTTGTAAAGGCACTAGAAAATATCCTAACCAAAACAATCAAAAACTGAAAAGCTACAATCAAACCACAAAAAGAGACGAAACTACATCACTGTGGCTCTGCGAGTGGTGTAAAACTACACCACAAAAATTACTACCAACACGGAATATGAACGAGATAAATTACCACATGCTTCCCAATTTTTATCTCCGTCTTTATTCAGCTTCCATCTTCTTCCCCATTTCCTAATGTTCAAATGATACATAACGTCACACTACAACATAGCAGGGTCGAATCTCAAACAGTAGTAATTTTTCGACATCTTTCTTATACTTCAGCCTTTAATTAGCACACCAATGAAAACAGTGGGAAAGTACTTAATTACAACAGCAACATTGCATAAAACTACACTACTGGCCATTAAAATTGCTACACCAAGAAGAAATACAGATGATAAACGGGTATTCATTGGACAAATATATTATACTAGAACTGACATGTGATTACATTTTCACGCAATTTGGGTGCATAGATCATGAGAAATCAGTACCAAGAACAATCACATCTGGCCGTAATGACGGCCCTAATACGCCTATGCATTGAGTCAAACAGAGCTTGGATGGCGTGTAAAGGTACAGCTGCACATGCAGCTTCAACACGATACCATAGTTCATCAAGAGTAGTGACTGGCGTATTGTGACGAACCAGTTGCTCGGCCACCATTGACCAGACGTTTTCAATTGGTGAGAGATCTGGAGAATGTGCTGGCCAGGGCAGCAGTCGAACATTTTCTGTATCCAGAAAGGGCCCTACAGAAGCTGCAACATGCGGTCGTGCATTATCCTGCTGAAATGTAGGGCTTCGCAGGGATCGATTGAAGGGTAGAGCCACGGGTCGTAACACATCTGAAATGTAACGTCCACTATTCAGAGTGCCGTCAATGCGAACAAGAGGTTACCGAGACGTGTAACCAATGACACCCCATACCATCACGCCGGGTGATACGCCACTATGGCGATGACGAATACACGCTTTCAATGTGCGATCAATGCTATGTCGCCAAACACGGATGTAACCATCATGATGCAATAAACAGAAACTGGATTCTTCCGAAAAAATGACGTTTTGCCATTCGTGCACCCAGGTTCGTCGTTGAATACACCATCGCAGGCGCTCCTGTGTGTGATGTAGCGTCAAGGGTAACCGCAGCCATGGTGTCCGAGCTGTTAGTCCATGCTGCTGCAAACGTCGTCGATCTGTTCGTGCAGATGGTTGTTGTCTTGCAAACGTCCCCATCTGTTGACTCAGGGATCGAGACGTGGCTGCACGATCCGTTACAGCTATGCGGATAAGATGCCTGTCATCTCGACTGCTAGTGATACGAGGCCGTTGGGATCCAGCAATGCATTCCGTATTACCCTCCTGAACCCACCGGTTCCACATTCTGCTAACAGTCATTGGATCTCGACCAACGGGAGCAGCAATGTCGCAATACGATAAACCGTAATCGCGATAGGCTAGAATCCGACCTTTATCAGAGTCGGAAACGTGATGGTACGCATTACTCCTCCTTACAAGAGGCATCACAACAACGCCGGTCAACTGCTGTTTGTGTTTGAGAAATCGTTTGGAAACATTCCTCATGTCAGCACGTTGTAGGTGTCGCCACCGGCGCCAACCTTGTGTGACTGCTCTGAAAAGCTAATCATTTGCATATCACAGCATCTTTTTCCTGTCGGTTAAATTTCGCGCCTGTAGCACGTTATCTTCGTGGTGTAGCAATTTCAATGGCCAGTAGTGAACGTATCTCTGCTAATGTATTTTCAACATTCGGAATCTTTTTCCCTTACTGCAACTGCGTGACTGACATTCAATGAAGAATTCTGACGAAATGCAATCCACCTTCGAAAGAAGCGGCATACAGAACCCTCGGTCGAGTCATCTGTGAGTGTTACTCGTCAGTCTGGAGTCATTACCCGGTATGATTAATAGAGCGGTTAAAGCAGATAGAAAAAAGAGCGGTGTGTTGCGTCAGGGGTTTGTTAATAAGCACAAGAGCGTCATGGAAATGGCCATCAAATTCTGTCGAGAGTCGCTAGAGAGCAGCCTTTGTGTATCACGGAGAGGTTCGCTTTTAAAATTCAGAAGAGTAAATTCTAAGAAGAGTCATACAATTGTTTCCTCTCAAACACATCTCCCGAAATTAGAACTGGCGAAAATTAAGAAATTCGAGCTCATACGGAGTCTTAGCTGCTAGTCGTTCTTCCTGCTCACCATTCCCGAATTGAAAAGGAGAGGAAGAAATGGTAGAACCCTCCACCACAAATCTAAAAGTTGCTTCAGCAGCGTTACAGAAGTAGAGGTAGGGGCAGTGGCGCAAAGTGCCTCGTAATAGTGAAAACAAAGAAAATTCTCTAAATGTTTAATTGCCAAATAATTCGAAGCGTCATACTGAGAACCTTCCAGCGACCGTCTGTTTCTTGAATACATTCTCAGTAAGAGGTGATGGAGGTCTAAATAGTTTTTGCTAATGTTTCCCGCCCTTGTCCACAGATAAAAAACAGCGTACGCCAAGCGTGTGTCAGCATAACGCCAAGACACGGTCTGCGTCACGGGGAATACTGTCAACGGGTAACAAAACGGCAGCAGATGCGTTGACCCTTCATTTTCCTGTGTCCCCCGTGTCTCTGAATTTTAATGGTAATTGGCGTGCCAGGTAATTTCGAAATAC
This sequence comes from Schistocerca gregaria, assembly GCF_023897955.1. Classification (NCBI taxonomy): domain Eukaryota; kingdom Metazoa; phylum Arthropoda; class Insecta; order Orthoptera; family Acrididae; genus Schistocerca; species Schistocerca gregaria. Next base: position 723,015,190 of record NC_064931.1, on the reverse strand, counting down.
GGTTGGAACGGTGAGCTGACATTAATTTGAGCTTACGGCTGCTCTTAAAACCAGCGAACAAAAGTCCCAAGACACAGTTTTGTTATTTCAAAGTAGAAGGAAAAACCCTCTTAAACAGATAAGTATGACCCATGATTGCATGTGAGATGCTAAAACTGAGTGACAGACCGAGAATCGAATTCGGATCGCTGTCTGTCGCAGGAAATCGCTGAAAAAAAAGCGAATTTTTTTTCACACAATGAAAAGATTAATCGTACTTTGAGTTTCATTTTAGATTTTCAAAATAACAAAATGGTTCCCTTCATTATGGTTTGATCAAAGGCCTGAGAGTTTGAAGAACACAAACTGCGTGCAGTGCAGCCCTTCAGGAGTTGTCTGAAACCGAAAGTGGATAACATAAGTCGATACTACATTAAATTTATGGGATGTTATACCTAACCACAGTGAAATAACGTTAAATTTAACCTACAAATAAACATTACTGATTCGATAAACATTAACTCACCCTATAGCACCTCTGCTGTCCCCTGATTTGAGCAAACTTATATCTACAAGAAAAGAAAGAAAAAAAAGGTTTGAGACTACCTGAAACAGTAGGTGAAATCTGACAATATGCATCCCCATATTGCAGAAGCTCTAGAGGATTTAAAAATTGATGAGTAACTTGAGCTGGATATGGCCTATATATATATATATATATATATATATATATATATATATATATATATATATATATATATATATATATATATATATATGGGACCTGCCAACTGAGCCGCTGCTGGAAATATTGGATAGAACTGATAAAGCGAAAGGAGCTGGGGATTCCAGATTGAAGATTCAAGAAAAAGCAAACCACGGGCTCTTTCAGATGCAGGGGTGGTTCAGGAGCAACAAATTAGTATAAGCTGCAAATAATACTACATATATGCTACTTAGGAGCAAACTCTCTTCAAACATTGAAACTCGATTGCGTGTCCTTGTCTTCAAACAGTTGATGATTGTGTATGCCAATTTTTACACAACAGAAACAGTGTCACAGCGAGAACAACTTAGGTATACAACAGGTTGTACTGTACTTGTTATTTGTGGGTATCTTAACCATGGAAAAGTTTGAGGACAGATAACGTATCTTGATATCTACGTCAATTCTTTATGGCTTTACAAAAAATAGTTAATACAAACAAATTTCATATATTACAGGTATAAGCTCTCAAGAGAAGTGCTTAGTTTTCGGGGGTCAAAGGTAGATGTTGATAGATTGAACCGTTTTTATTTTATGCCTCACGTAGTTTTGAAAAATCATTTCTCGCGAAAATCCTGTTTAAAGTTTAGGGAAAACTTTTATATGTGTTATTAGTTCAGTTTGCATAAAAACTACATGTTATTATATGTTTTTATGTCGCCGAATACAAGTCTGAGGTTGTTGTTATTATTGTTGTTGTGGTCTTCAGTCCTGAGACTGATTTGATGCAGCTCTCCATGCTACTCTATCCCGTGCAAGCTTCTTCATCTCCCAATACCTTCAACAACCTACATCCTTCTGAATCTGCTTAGTGTATTCATCTCTTGGTCTCCCTCTACGATTTTTACCGTCCACGCTGCCCTCCAATACTAAATTGGTTATCCCTTGATGCCTCAACACATGTCCTACCAACCGATCCCTTCTTCTGGTCAAGTTGTCCCACAAACTTCTTTTCTCCCCAATCCTATTCAACACCTCCTCATTAGTTATGTTATCTACCCATCTAAACTTCAGCATTCTTCTGTAGCACCACATTTCGAAAGCTTCTATTCTCTTCTCGTTCAAACTAGTTATCCTCCATCCAAGAGAATAGAAGCTTTCGAAATGTGGTGCTACAGAAGAATGCTGAAGATTAGATGGGTAGATCACATAATCAATGAGGTAGTATTGAATAGGATTGGAGAGAACAGAAGTTTGTGGCACAACTTGACCAGAAGAAGGGATCGGTTGGTAGGACATGTTCTGAGGCATCATGGGATCACCAATTTAGTATTGGAGGGCAGCGTAGAGGGTAAAAATCGTAGAGGGAGACCAAGAGATGAATACACTAAGCAGATTCAGAAGAATGTGGGTTGCAGTAGGTTCTGGGAGATGAAGAAGCTTGCACAGGATAGAGTAGCAAGGAGAGCTGCATCAAACCAGTCTCAGGACTGAAGACCACAACCACAACAACAACAACAACAATATCATAAATCAGTGTTCATCAACAGTAACTTTAAATTCATTATGTTCATATTAAAGCTCTCACATGAGATATGCCAATGTTTCTTTAATGTGCTGGCCAACATACACTGAAGAGCCAAGGGAACTGGTACACCTGCCTAATATCGTGTAGGGCCCCCGCGAGCACGCAGCAGTGCCGCAACACGACGTTGCATGGAGTCTGACTAATGTCTGAAGTAGTGCTGGAGGGAATTGACACCATGAATCCTGCACGGTTGTCCATAAATCCTTAATATTAGAAGGGGGTAGAGATCTCTTCTGAACTGCGCTTTGCAAGGCATCCCAGAAGTGCTCAATAATGCTCAAGTCGGGGGAGTGTGGTGCCCAGCGGAAGTGTTTAAACTCAGAAGAGTATTCCTCGAGCCACTCGGTAGCAATTCTGGTCGTATGGGGTGTCGCATTGTCCTGCTGGAATTGCCCAAATCCGTTGAAATGCACAATGGATATGAATGGATGCAGGTGATCAGACATGGATGCTTACGTACGTGTCACGTGTCAGAGTCGTATCTAGACATATCAGGTGTCCCATATCACTCCAATTACACACGTTCCACACCATTACAGAACCTCCACCAGATTGAACAGTCCCCCGCTGACAGGCACGATGCATGGATTCATGAGGTTGTCTCCATACCGTACACGTCTATGCGCTTGATATAATTTGAAATGAGACTCGTCCAACCAGGCAACATGTTTCCAGTCATCAACAGTCCAATGTCGGTGTCGTCAAGCACAGGTGAGGCGTAAAGCTTTGGGTCGTACAGTCATCAAGACTACAGGAGTGGAACTTCGGCTACAAAAGCCCAGACCGATGATGTTTCGTTGAATGGTTCGTACGCTGACACTTGTTGATCGCCTATCATTGAAATCTGCAGCAATTTGTAGAAGGCTTGACTTCTGTTACGGTGAACGATTCTCTTTGGTCGTCGTTGGTCCCCTTCCTACGGGATCTTTTCCCGGCCTCAGCGATGTCGTAGATTTGATATTTTACCGGATTCCTGATATTCATGGTACACTCGTGAAACAGTCTTACGGAAAAACCCTCTCTTCATCGCTACCTCTTCGATGCTATGTCCCTTCGGTCTTACGCCGACTATAACACCACATTCAAACTCACTTAAATCTTGATAACCTGCCATTGTAGCAGCAGTAACCGATCTAACAACTGCGAAAGACACTTGCTGTCTTATGTAAGCGTTGCCGACCGCAGCGCCGTATTCTGCCTGATCACATATTTCAGTGTTTGAATACGCATGCCTATACCAACTTCTCTGGCGCCTCAGTGTACAATGAGATAACGCAAAGATCCTTTCTACATCACGGTCGGACAAGTACAAAAGTGCAACTAACAAGCGGCAATAAACACTCTGTAAAATTATACATGTAAAACAAAGCTCCGCATTCTGGCCCAGATGGCTCAACCTGGACCGACCGACCCCGGTGTTATCCATTTATTGGATGCTGTCTGGAGGGGCGTGGGATCAGCACACTACTCTCTCTTCCGCTGTCGGCGTTCTTGATCTTCTCATTCAAGTTGCTCCTCAACAGGCTGCACGAGGTTGACTGCAACCCGTACCAGTCCTCCCTCCTAGGAAAACTCCCTGGCAGTACCGGGGATCAAATCCGGTTCCTCCACATGGCAGCCAGGTATGCTGACCACTGAGCTATGAAGGCGGACAAAACTATACATGACATGCCAATAGTAAAATAAATCTAAAATCCTCATCTTAATTGCCAGTAGCTAGAAATTCTAGAGGTCGGCGACAAACTGAAGACTAAAGTGGTACAGCGATAAGCTCATGCTATCATCTTCAGATGGATTTCATTGTCTTTACACTGTGGAACGTTACTGTGGCATGTCCTTGTGAAGTGTTTCTGGTAGTCATCTATGAGACAAGAATCGTCTTATATGCATTACACAACATTCTTTATTCATCGCTGTATGCCAAAAGCACGTCAAATGTGTACGAAAAATATATAATTTCCATGAAGTGAAGATACGTAAGCCACCCGATAATACCAGCTTGACCATCCAGACATCTAGTGGCCTTTAAAAAAAGAGTGAGATTCGATGTTAGTTCTATATTATTTAATATATGCCAGTCCATTGTGTACGAACATTTTGTGCAAATGGTTGAAATGGCTCTGAGCGCTATGCGACTTAACTTCTGAGGTCATCAGTCGCCTAGAACTTAGAACTAATTAAACCTAACTAACCTAAGGACATCACACACATCCATGCCCGAGGCAGGATTCGAACCTGCGACCGTAGTGGTCGCTCGGCTCCAGACTGTAGCGCCTAGAACCGCACGGCCACTCCGGCCGGCTGAGCATTTTGCATTTGATGCTATGATGCCCAGTCCATTTAAACATACATACTAAAAGATATGAGTGTATTTAAAAAAAATATATTACTAAAAAAAGATTTCCTAATGCATACCTTTAAAAACGTTTTCAGAAATAAAGGTGATAAAGCTTCTACCACAGTATTTGGTTTTAAGAATTCCGACAATCCAGGGACAGCAACATGATCTAAAGCACTAGCTAAAGACCGGAATGCGTTGCAATTCTCTTTCAGTTGCTTTTTAATTTATTGTAAGTAGGTATATGTGACTGAACAACCCGTAAACGACCTGATTCGTCGCTTCCTTGGCTATTCTCGCTTCCTCGAGAAGCACGTAATCACTTATCTTTCGAGTCTGAGTGGTAGATATACCAACTGATGTGCATTTAGGAGGTATGGTTATTTTACGGAGAAAGCAACACCAACTATAGAAAGTTTCAACTCGGATGAACTAATTATTTTGCTTACGTAAGAAAGTTGTTGTATAGGCTACTGTCTTTTGTTAAATAAACTGTTACACAGCACCACCAACCAGTGGCGGATTTAAAAATTTTGCGCCCCTAGGCACACCATATTACATGCGCCCCCCCCCCAAAAAAACAACATGTTTTAAATAATAACAATTACTCGATCACTTCACGATTGCCGTTTTGGGTGGGAGCGCTGTGCTGTTCGATATTCTGAAGGACGCGTCAGCGGTCTAGTCGGGTTCAATCAAAATGGAATATGGTTCCTGAACTGTACGAGGTGTACGGCAGCGGATAAAACAACCTTCAAACTGCATTGTGTTAACACATTCTTGTGTCGAAAGACAACAGAAAAATTCAGCAGAGCGTGTAGGAAACACCAGATTTTTGTTATACATTCACTTTTAATGTGTTCTTTTACACGAAACCGTTGAAAATAAGAACCAAAAAGTTGTGTTACGATCTAAACATTGTAGCGAACGTGTCATACATTACAAATTAATACGTACTTTTACAGAGATGAGTTAAAATTAAACTTTTGTTTAGGATAATAACTTGAATGTGTAGCAGATAAAAAAAGCACGTTCGGTGTTAATACGTGAGTCTATACGAAAGCATAAGAAATGAAAATGAAATAGAGATTTCCGTGCACGAACTAATAAAGAAATACAGACGAACAAACACAGAACTGGATTTGCTATTACATAATTTTACAGACTAGTGTGGAAAAATGAAATTTGTTTTATAATCTAATAGTTAAGGAGTAAAGCATTAGGATCTGCGTAGCCAGATGCTGCATAGTAGGTGTACGCAATACCTTAATCCATGAAAGGGCTGAACGGTTTTGTACTGCAGCTACTGCCCTCAGCGTAGCTGTTTTTAACGGTATTAGCAAAGCTTTTACGTATTTATCGATAGAACTGAAATACGTAATTTATTAACACTTATTTATCGGAGTGTACTTTCCGATAACGTAAATTTCCGAGATAACTATACATTTCAGCTGACGCCAAGAATACGCATCAGTTGTAATATACTACAAAATGAAAATGACTTGACTGCGCAGTGCCGAGCGGCCTGGGTCATTCGGGTATAGCTTAGTACTGTCGGGCGCCTTCGGTCACGTCTGCACGTAAACGAGGTGCAGTTCGCAGTCTGCCATCGGAAACTGTAAAATAAACAGGTCGTAGAACCGTTGCTATTCATAATATACATAAATAACCTTGTGGATGACATCGGAAGTTCACTGAGGCTTTTTGCGGATGATGCTGTGGTATATCGAGAGGTTGTAACAATGGAACATTGTACTGAAATGCAGGAGGATGTGCAGAGAATTGACGCATGGTGCAGGGAATGGCAATTGAATCTCAATGTAGACAAGTGTAATGTGCTGCGAATATATAGAAAGAAAGATCCCTTATCATCTAGCTACAATATAGCAGGTCAGCAACTGAAAGCAGTTAACTCCATAAATTATCTGGGAGTGATTTAAAATGGAATGATCCTACGTATATCTCGCGAAGAGACCATGAGGATAAAATCAGAGAGATTAGAGCCCACACAGAGGCATACCGACAATCCTTCTTTCCACGAACAATACGAGACTGGAATAGAAGGGAGAACCGATAGAGGTACTCAAGGCACCCTCTGCCACACACAGTCAGGTGGCTTGCGGAGTATGGATGTAGGTGTAGATGTAATACGTAGTTCGTAAATCCAATGAATGTGCTCAAAGTTATAATAAAAATCACATTATAATCTTAAATTTTTAAAACTATTATGAATAAATAAACAAACTCACCAGTCAGCAAAGTTTGCGTCTGGCTTTGACGGCAGAAAACTCGTTGATCATATCTTCATAGTTCAGACGGTTATCAGTTAGGAGGTCGGCTTCGATGTGAAGAATAGACAAGGCGTTCAATCTCTCCTCAGACAACATATAACGTAGCTAAGATTTCAGTCTTTTAAAAGCCGAAAGCGAGCGTTCTGCTGAGCAATTTGTAAGTGCCATAGATAGAAATATTCTAAGAGCAATGTCAACATTCGGAAACACGGACTGTAATTTCTCTTTTCATAAAAATTTACTGATTTCGACTGGTATATCACTAATCTCTGAAGATTTCAAAAGTTCCACGAAATGTACACATTCGCTAGGGAAGGAAGGCTCTAAATTTGCGTCATATAATGCTTGGAGGTTTGCTTCGCGTTCAGCAATATCGTCAGGTGAACTGCTCTTAAGGTTACTGAAAACTGAGAAAGAGTCCAAAAGTGTTTTTTAGCTTCCCTCCCTTTTCACTAATTCGGCGTACAAGTTGTCGAGTACTGTGAGAAATGTTTCGACTCCAAATTTTTGTCTTCCAGTCAGAAAAACTTCTTCAGAATTGGCTTCTTCGTCGTCACGAAGTTTGCATTTTCGTGATCTTTCATAGGTGCATTCATAATCTATATCAGTCACAATCTCCATGGATTTATTTTCATAATTGTCCAACATGCCACGAGTAGACGCAATAAATCCTACAAGTGGTTCATATAATTCATGCACTATTTATTATCAATATTTACACTTTACAATTTAAGATTTACGCTAGTAAATTTCTGGAGAATGTCCTTCCAAACTGTCAACATGAATACTGTTTCTAGCTTGCTGAGTTGATTCAATACAGCTGAAGCCTCATTTCGCACAAGTGGTTTTTCAAACGTATTATTGGCAATATGTGTGAGGGCATTGATAATGCCCTCCCAGTTTTCATATAGACTTACACACGCTTCCTCTCTTGCTGACCAACGTGTTTTTGATGAACTTTTTACTGCTATGCTTCCTGGCTTCATGAACGGAAGAAATTTATGCCAGCGCTGTGTAGGGGTAGAGAAAAAATTATGAAGGTTTTGCACTACATCGAAAAATGAACATGCTTCCCGACAACAGATTGCAGCACTAGTGCTGACTAAATTCAAACAATGTGCTGCGCAAGGCACATAGTGCGTTTTTGGATTTCGTTCTTTAATGCGTGCCTGCAAACGATTGTAGGTTCCTGACACATTGCTTGTGTTGTCATATGACTGGCCTCTACAGCTAGTAATATCAGTGGAATTTGTAGGTAGGACTTTAAGTGCAGCCTCAGCTAAGTTTTCAGACATATGTTCCGGGTTTGGTAAAAACAGAAGGAAACGTTCAACAGGTTCACCATTCTCGTTCACATATCTTAATATGGAAGATAATTGATCAATATGTGAAATGTCCACAGTAGAATCTACTATCATAGAGAAATATTTGGCTATTTTATTTCACTTCTGATAATTCTTTTTAATCGTTCAGAAAGAAGCTCTATTATTTCATCACATCATATTGTTGAAGAAGGATAACTTGTATGTCCCTGCAATATCGTTCAATGAGCTCCGCGAGAAAAGGATCAAACTCGGCTATAAGTTCAAGAGGCATCATAAATTGACCATTATGTAATGAAGGGAATCTTTCAACGTGTGCACGTAGAGAAAGTCCACAACTTCTTTGCTTCTTCACTACTGCAAACACCTTTTCCAACACACTGCGCCAGTACATTTTTTTCTATCTCAACATATGACTCGAAATAGTTATCTACTGTCCCATGCGACTTTTTTCTTGTTAAGAGTGATAACTCTTTTTTGTTCAAGTGAATTCTCATGATGAGATAAAATATTAGAAATATTTTTCCAATCTGCAATATCATTAGTAGCAATCGCGGCCTTACCTCCGAAAAATATACATGGTGCACAAAAAACAACACCCGTGCTACAAGGAGTATACTAGAAAACCACGCAAAGTTGGTTCACCCTACATTTTTGTTCAAATATCTGGTTTTATCGCCTACTGATCTTCTTGAACTAGAAAAATCACCGTTACAATTTTGATTAACGCCTAATGTGTTAAGGCTAGCCTACGAGTGGAACAGTAATTCCCTAGTCCCGCTGTTGCTAGTCTCCGACCAATGGTGTGGGTGGACACAGTGTGTTACAGGGAATTCATTACTTGATCTCAGATGACAGACGAAAATGTGAAGGGGTTGATCACCGTGTGACAGTCCCGTCTTGTTGTGGTCAGAAGTGGTCGATTGGAACCTTGACGAGTATGGCTGCCCTCACGTCCCCATGCAATCAACATCGGGCCACGGTCACGTCCGAATGCCCCATAAATCTGAATATTGTACGATTTGACCAGCCAGACAAGTAGAGGCCCACAATGAGGACCCTTGGCGTCTCTTTCCCATGCTGGCAACGCTGTCTCTGTGCACACGATATCGCCGTGTCCCTCACAGTGATCACTCAACATCTCGGATTCAAGACTTTCTTGTAGATAGAACTTAACACGTCGCTTTTAACGGAACAAAATCGACAGATGTAAACGTAATATCCGGAGTACCACAGGGAAGTATGATAGGACTGTTCTTGTTTACAATATACAGGGCGAGTCAGTAATTGTTACTACCTAAAATAACTCCGAAAGAGTCAGCCCCCGGTAGCTGAGTGGTCCGGCACGGTAGGTCAGAGTGTTCGATCAGAGGGTTAGCTCTCTGTAATTAAAAATAATAATAATAAAAAAACTGAGTTAATCGATCAACAACGAACGTAAACGGAGCCGGCACGGTAGCTCAACGTGTTCGGTTAGAGGGTTAGCTACCCTCTGTAATAAAAAACTGAGTGAACGGATCAACGAACAACCTGAACGAGTGTCATCGAACGTCCGCCTCGAACAAATTCAACGAAAAATATAGAACAAAATGAGATTTTAAAAAAAGTGGTCAGCGCGACAGAATGTCAATCCTAAGGGCCCGGGTTCGATTCCCGGCTGGGTCGGAGATTTTCTCCGCTCAGGGACTGGATGTTGTATTGTCCTAATCATCATCATTTTATCCCCATCGACGCGCAAGTCGCCGAAGTGGGGTCAGATTGAAAGACTTGTACCCGGCGAACGATCTACCAGACAGTTGGCCCTGGACACACGACTCCGAAAGTATGATAGCAGCTGAAAAGTTTGTGGGACAAATGTTGCATGGGACAACGAGGGCCGTAGTATCGTGGTTGGTTCTGAGCACTATGGGACTTAACATCTACGGTCATCAGTCCCCTAGAACTTAGAACTACTTAACCCTAAGTAACCTAAGGACATCACACACATCCATGCCCGAGGCAGGATTCGAACCTGCGACCGTAGCGGTCACGCGGTTCCAGACTGAAGCGCCTAGAACCGCACGGCAACACATGCCGGCTCGAGACGGTCCAATGATGTGTAACAGTAAGGTCTTTGATGGTCAACGAAGGTCAACGAAGGTGAAAAAGGTGGCATGAATGTCCATTTACAGAATGTATTCGAAATGATGACCATTGGTATCAACCCAGTGCAGCAATGTTCTTATCATGAATTGAGTGGCATTCCTTAAGACTTCAGCACTTATCGAAGCACATGCTCTGACAATTCTCTCTCGTATATCGTGTAAATAGTAAATATTCGTCAAATACGGCGTATCCATCTAACGTGCCACTGACGTGTCAACACCATTCGACAGTTTCGCAATGCAACACTAACAGGAACGGGAAGACTAGTATCGTCGAATCAAGAGAGTGTGAATGATGTATTCCTTCGAAGAACAAGTCGATATGCTTCTCATTTACGGAGAATGCCAACGAAATTCCGTGAGAGATAGATATTTATACTCTGAAACATATCCTCAACGAGCTACCCTTCCCGTCGTACATTTAAATATGTGTGCGATAAATTGAAAGAACTGGATCTTAAACGCATCGGAAACATATCCGGCAAACGAAAGTTACTAACGAGGAAACGGAAATTGGTAATCTTGCCTCTGTGGTTCGAGATCCTTGTGTTGGTTCGCGTCGCCCACCCGGTTAGCCGGTCGGTCTAACACACTGCTTTCCGGGTGGGAAGATTCGCCTGGCGGATTAGTGTCGAGATCCGGTGCGCCGGCCATTCTTTGGATGGTTTTTAAGGGGTTTTTCCATCTGCTTCGGCGAATGCGGGATGATTCCCCTTCTCCCGTCTCAGTTACACTATGTCGGCGATTGTGGGGAAACACTTCTTCCATGTACGCGTACACCATAATTACTCTACCACGCGAACATTGCGATTACACTCGTCTGGTGCGAGACATTCCCGTGGGGTTCCACTGGGGGCCGAACCACACAACAACCCTGGGTTCGGTGTGGGGCGACGGTGCGGTGAGTGGACTGCTGTAGCCAGTTGTGTGGTTGTGAACCACTGAGGGCTACGGCGGGGACGAAGCCTCTGCGTCGTTTCTAGGTCCCCAGTTCCATACAATACAACAGTTCTCGTCAAATCTCAAAGGAAATCTGGCATGAGCCAGAGTAGTGTTGTTCGTGTTCTGCATCGCCGTAAATATCATCCTTACCATATTCGTCTCCACCAAGAATTAACTGGTACGGACTGTATGCGTCGCTTTAAATTATGCCGATGGGCTCAGCTTCAGATTGAGAGGGATGGCACATTTATTTATTTTATTTTATTTACTGACGAATTTCACGAAACATGGAAATGTTAATTTGCATAACATTCATTATTGGGCAACTGAAAATACATGTTGGCTGCGGCAAGTTGCACACCAGAAACCGTGGCTGGTGAATGTATGGTGTGGTATTCTGGAGGACAGAATTATAGGCCCCTATTTCATCAAAGAAATAATTAAGTACACCGCCTTCCTACAAAAAACATTAGGTCTGTCATTGGAAGAAATACCTTTAGGAACAAGGAACAGAATGTGGCATCAACACGATGGGTGCCCGGCACATTTTTCGCTGATGGCTAGAAATGAGTTGCAGAGACAATTCCCGAATCGTTGGATTGGACACGGAGAAGATGTGTCGTGGCCGGCTCGTTCGCCAGACATGACGCCTGTGGATTTTTTCTTGTGCGGATTCGTAAAAGACATTGTTTATAAAGACGTTCCAACTACACCTGAAGATAAGCGAGAGAGATACTGGAAATTATGCACTACCTTACTCAGAGACGAGGTATTAAGAATTACGGTACCGTAAAATGCAAGGTCTACGTCACTAACATAAGGGAAAATGGTGGGTGAAGCATGTGAAACGCAAACTATGGAGATTGCTTGGACAATATGATTGCAGAAAAAGTGAGTGAGAGAAAAGTACACAGGAATTTTATTTCGTGTGTCTTCAAGAACTGTACCCAAATACACGAGATGTAACAACTGAAAGGTAACACGTAACATATATTAAAGCACAGATAATGTCAATGCAGAGAAGGAAACTATAATGTCCAAAAGTGAGGTCTAGAGCTAACAGCATTATTCAAGAGGAGAATAAGGCACTCTAACACCTAATACGAACATCAAAAAGGACAAAACACAAAATAATAGAGAAAGTCAAGATAAGAAACGAGACAATACAACAGGTTCATATCAAACCGATGTTTCTGTATGCTGTAGATGTAGATGAGAACCTTGAATGATTTTTTCTGACTTATTGTGATGACGTGCTGGCTGAAGCAGACAAAAATTCTCTCAGAGAAGAATTTATAGAAGTGGAAACGTCTGAAGCTCTAATGAGAAGCCCGAAAGGAAAATCATCAGGAATATATGACATACCAGCGTCATTTTACCTCTCTTATTGTAATATATTGGAAAAAGAGCTAATTAAGGTATTCAATGACGCATGAAATGTCCAGTGGCTCACTTCATTCTTTTACGAGGGCTCATCGTACTGGTACACTTTCAATAAGATGGGATCGGGATAATAGATACTGACGCAAAATGCAAGGCATTAGTAGTACACAATGTCCTTAAAACATTAAAACTCAATCCTACCACCATAAAAAGTATACTTCTAAAAGCAGCTCAGCCACAAAGACGTGTAGCAGTCTTTAATATTGGCAAAATAATTCAAAGCCATCTTTCTCTGAATGGCCATAGTCGAGAACAGCTACGTAGCCCAGGAACACAAAATGTAAACCACAAAGAAATATACTGAAGAGCGAAAGAAACTGGTACACAAGCCTAATATCGTGTAGCCCCCCCCCCCCCCCCCCCCGAGCAAGCAGAAGAGCCACATCAAATAATGGCATAGACTCGACTAATGTCTTAAGTGGTGCTGGAGGGAATTAACTCCATGAATCTTTCGAGTCTGTCAACAAATCCGTGAGAGTACGAGGGGTTGGAAATCTCTTCTGAACAGCACGTTGCAAGGCATCCCAGAAATGCTCAATAATGTTCATATCTGGAGAGTTTGGCGGCCAGCAGAAGTGTTTAAACTCAGAAGAGTATTCCTGGAGCCATTCTGTAGCAATTCAGGACGTGTGGGTTGTCGCATTGTCCTGCTGAAATTGCCGCAGTCCGTCTGAATGCATAATGGACATGAATGGATGCAGGTGATCAGACAGGATGCTTACATACGTGTCAGAGTCGTATCTAGGCGTATCAGGTGTCTCATATCACTCCAAGTGCACACGTTCCACACCATACGTAACATCCACCAGCTTGAACAGTCTCCTGCTGACAGGCACGGTGCATGGATTCATGAGGTTGTCTCCATACCGTACACGTCTATGCGCTTGATATAATTTGAAATGAGACTCGTCCGACCAGGCAACATGTTTCCAGTCATCAACAGTCCAATGTCGGTGTTGTCAAGCCCAGGTGAGGCGTAAAGCTTTGTGTCGTGTAGTCATCAATATTACGGGAGTGGACCTTCGGCTCCGAAAGCCCGTATCGATTATGTTTCGTTGAATGGTTCGCACGCTGACACTTGTTGATGGCCCAGCATTGAAATCCGCAGTAATTTGCGGAGGGGTTGCACTTCTGTCACGCTGAGCGATTCTCTTGGATCGTCGTTGGTCCCGTTCTTGCAGGATCTTTTTCCGGCCGCAGCGATGTTGGATATTTGATGTTTTACCGGATTCCTGATATTCACACTACACTCGTGAAATGGTCGTACGGGAAAATCCACACTCCATTGCTACCTCTTCGATGCTATGTCCCATCGCTCGTACGTCGACTATAATACTAGTTTCAAACTCACTTAAATCTTGATAAGCTCCCATTGTAGCAGCAGTAACCGGTCTAACAGCTGCGTCAAACACTTGTTATCTTAGATAAGCGTTACCGACCGCAGCACCATATTCTGCCTGTTTACGTATCTCTGTATTTTAATACGGATGCCTATAACGAGTCATCTGGAGCTTCAGTGTAGTACCACCATAGTAAGAAATGTGCAGCTTCTAACGGAATACCTTTATGTCAGTAGGCCTGATCCAAGAACATTCTTAACAAATAGATTAGGTTATGTGTTAGGACAGAACGGTACAAAGTCGTCAATGAAACGACGCCAATGCACACGTTATACTCTATCCCTTTTGCCGACTCATCGCATTGTGATAGGTGTAACGTATCCCAAGTTAATATGTCACCACACACTCGGCATCTGCGACTTGACTCAACAAGAACTTGCATCACTCCTGCGGACCGCACCGCAATCTGTGAGGATACAAGAAGTTGTGACACAAGGCCAAAAGCGATACCCAGGCCAGAAAAACAATATGGCAATCTGGCTATTTGGTCAACTCGTACGATATGTGATAACGACAAACACACGGGGTTCACATTACGCCATGAATTGCAGACCAACGAAATTATCAAAACAATTCTGCAAACAACACAAGAGCATAGTATTCCTGCATGTAATATAATAAGACTAGAACTGAATCATCTACTTTTACATTATAATTAAGATTAATACATTTTGTCATTATGTTACTTGTATTTTAAATACACGTTACGATCTCGATGTATGATACAGGTAGTAAAAAGAAAATATGCTCCGAGAAGGAGAAGAAGTTTCTTTATATATTTCTCTAATTTTCCTGAAAAATAAAAAAGCACCACAGTTGCGAAAGACGACAAATGATTTGATTTTCCATCTATGAAGCAACATGCATTAAATTTTTAGAAGATAGAGAGACATATAGGATGTCAGAAGAAGGAGAAATTATCTTACAGTTTTAAGGATGAAGGAATGTGGAACCGTCAAAAGGGGCTTTACGGCACTATTACTTCTGTTTTTCAGTTTAAATAAATGAAAAATCGTCCATATCATTTATTCCACAATCTATAAGAGATTTTATTTAAATAAATGCAAAAAAGTAGAGGTTGCTACACCAAATGAAATATTTTCGTTAGTTACTTTCTTCCATTTGCCAGGAGAATTATCATGTTTTAACAAACAAGATAAAAGGCGCAATAGACAGGCCGAGAAGGCAACTAAAGGTGAGCGAATGGAAGGGTTATAAGGGGGGGGGGGGAAGGAGGCCCAAAAAAGGGAAAGAAAGACAGGAAAAAACAAAAAAAAGCGGTTAACGTCGCTGCCTCTAGGTCGTGGGGTCCCTGGTTAGATTTCCTGCCGCATGGTGCACTTACTTTGCTGTTTGTGATGTCCTATTCATTACACCTCACCTTCAGTGGTGTCAAATAGGAGGATTTCGAATAGGCGGCTGAACAACCTGAGACGGGGTCTCCCGGCGAATAACAGCACACGATCATTTCACTACAGCATTATTTCATGTTTGCGGTGTAGTTTTTTTACAAACATTCTATAATCAATTTTGCAAGTTTCGTTTTTATAATTTTATCCGGAGCTTAAATTATGAAGCAATACCATCACCATCTCTGGCGCCTTTCCATTTTTCGATATAATCATCGTTTCTGTGATGCACTACCTGTTGCTTGGACTTTATAAATTTTTATAAACTGCATATCTGTCCTGCTACATGAGTTTGTTTTGTTTTCCATTACTATATCATAATACGTGCTATGAAAACAATTCTTCTGAGCATAGTAAAGGTCCTTAGCGAGTTAACATTACAATTCGCGCAGTATACGAGCATTGTACAATAATAGCAACAATAAAAATAAGAGATATAGTAACGATTGTATGGAATTCCAGTAAGTTAATTCGTAATAACTGGGTTAAGTAATTTCTTCATTAAGTTCTTCTCGAATGTGAGTAATGAGAGATACGAGAAACAAATGGCAGCAGTACACAAAAATCAAATCTACAGAAGAAGTTAACCGGTCCAGGGAAGAGCGAGATATAATGTGGTAAAGTTAACACGAGACGAACGGAAGGAAACTGGAATAGATAGAGATGAGGTAATGATGACTAGTGTTGCCAATGGCACAAATATATTGGTCCACTATTGGACAGAAGAAAGACAGCTGGAATATGTGGGGAAGGAATGACTCTCGAAGCGGCAATCTACGCTGAAAGAATACTGGAAAAGTTGCGTGTGTTGGGTCGATATTATCATTAACGTATGAAACTTCTTATAGGAAGATGTGGGTACGCTACAGCTGAGAGTAACCCATAACCTAAAGCTATTACTTCAGTCCACAGCTCCCATTATTTTTTCAGCCAACCCGGAATACCGAACTTCCAGGAATTAGAAGTGGCAATGGGTCTATTCGCAACACTATGCATGGACCACTAACCTTCCACAGCCGCAAGAGTTTGACGGCATAGCTACGTTCACAGGAGGCTGAGCCCACACCTGAGCACTTCTGAATGTGAGAGCCTGGAATCATCACAAGAAGTTCGCGTAATAACCACAGCCCTCTGGTCCCTAGCCTTAATCGTCATTTAGAAATCAGGCGATCTCTCCTTGGCTCGTAATATATTTAGTCTAGAGGGCAGTATAATTAGGCTCACCAGGCTATCAGCTTGACGGCTAATGAGGAATTCATTCGTGTGCCCATTGTTCCCATTAATACACTACTGGCCATTAAAATTGCTACACCACGAAGATGAGGTGCTACAGACGCGAAATTTAACCAACAGGAAGAAGATGCCGTGATATGCAAATGATTAGCTTTTCAAAGCATTCACACAAGGTTGACGCCGGTGGCGACACCTACAACGTGCTGACGTGGGGAAAGTTTCCAACCGATTTCTCATAACCAAACATCAGTTGACCGGCGTTTCCTGGTGAAACGTTGTTGTGATGCCTCGTCTAAGGAGGAGAAATCCGTACCGTCACGTTTCCGACTTTGATAAAGGTCGCATTGTAGCCTATAGCGATTGCGGTTTATCGTATCGCGACATTGCTGTTCGCATTGGTAGAGATCCAATGACTGTTAGCAGAATATGGAATCGGTGGGTTCTGGAGGGTAATACGGAACGCCGTGCTGGATACCAACGGCCTCATATCACTAGCAGTCGAGATGACAGGCATCTTATCCGCATGGCTGTAACGGGTCGTGCAGCCACGTCTCGATCCCTGAGTCAACAGATGGGGACGTTTGCAAGACAACAACCATCTGTACGAACAGTTCGACGACGTTAGTAGCAGCATGGGAATATCAGCTCGGAGATCATGGTTGCGGTTACCCTTGACGCTGATTCACACTCAGGAGCGTCTGCGATTGTGTACTCAACGACGAACCTGGGTGCACGAATGGCAAAACGTCATTTTTTCGGATGAATCCAGGTTCTGTTTACAGCATCATGATGGTCGTATCCGTGCTTGGCGACATAGCGGTGAACGCACATTCGAAGCGTGTATTCGTCATCGCCATATTGGCGTATCACCCGGCGTGATGGTATGGGGTGACATCGGTTACACGTCTCGGTCACCTCTTGATCGCACTGACGGCACTTTGAACAGTGGACGTTACATGTCAGATGTGTTACGTCCCGTGGTTCTACCCTTCATTCGATGCCTCCGAAACCTTACATTTGAACAGGATAATGAACGGACGCATGTTGCAGGTCCTGTACGGGCCTTTCTGGATACAGAAAATGTTCGACTGCTGCCCTGGCCAGAACATTCTCCACATCTCTCACCAATTGAAAACGTCTGGTCAATGGTGGCTGAGGAACTGGCTCGTCACAAGACGCCAGTCACTACTCTTGATGAACTGTGGTATCATGTTGAAGCCGCATGGGCGGCTGTACCTGTACACGCCATCCAAGCTCTGTCTGACTCAATGCCCAGGCGTATCAAGGCAGTAATTACGGCCAGAGGTGGTTGTTCTGGGTACTGATTTCTCAGGATCTATGCACCCAAATTGCATGAAAATTTAGTCACATGTCAGTTCTAGTATAATATATTTGTACAGTGAATACCCGTTTATCATCTGCATTTCTTCTTGGTGTAGCAATTTTAATGGCCAGTAGTGTATTTACAAACCCAGACTTTCCCTTTCTTTTAATTTCGTCTTTATGCTAATTGCTGTTAATAAGCTTTCTTTTAATGCTGCACAGTCACTCTTTTGTAGTGATTATAAGAACACTCACTGCTTCTGTCTTTGCTTTACCACATAAAATTACCAACTTTCGCTTTACAAATTTAACAAAGTTGCTTTAGAACTGCGTACATAAGTTAGAATTCATATAGAAATACTGAAATTGCATCGTCATCTGTTGGTGTTGCCTTCGGATTTAGACCACGAATAACTGCTACACTTCTTAGTAAGACAATAATAATTTGAGCTAAATCGATTATCTGTTTGCTTCCAAATATCATATCATATGTTGTAACAGGTTTAGTTTCTTTTGCATGTATTCTGACATGTAATATAACTCTAATGACTTCTACGAGAATCTACGATTTTCCTATTCCTATAGACTCTTTAAGTCCTTGATTTTTCGTTTAACATTTATATTAGGTGGACACTGAAACAAATAGCCAACTGCACATGTCTATAGCGATTTTTCCACGTAATTTATACGTCAACTTTGACATAGTATTTATCCTTGTATTATGAAATCATTCTCAGTCCTGCATATCTTATGGGATTCAAAAAGGCTTCAGCAACCTATCAATGTAAGACACGTGTGAGAGAAAGAAGTAACTGTCTCAGAGCAGTAAAATAGGGTTACAATATTGTAGCTGAAACAAAATCCGAGTCTAATCTTTATGAGGACAACGTAAGTACGCTGTCACATTACATGGATGATTTGTTTGAAAACATACCTAATGCCAAATTAAATGAACGGACTCTAAGTCCATGCGTTATGTAGTGAGGTATTAGAGAATGACTGGTATTACTTGCTTGAAATTTCTTTACCTCCACCGAAGACTGGGAGCATATACAGATTAGCGTTGACAGACCCTCTGTCCTAATTCAAAGTAGACCCAAGTAAATAAACATCAAGTCTGACGAATTCTCTTACAGAAACATAATTTCAAATTAAAGTCAGTATTTGTGTACGGTGCGGTTACAAAATAAGCGAATACATTTATTAATTTTCCTTTCAAACCTTTCTGCTACTCGAGTGCTATTAGTACACTCTATGTAAACTATATACACTATGACGTAGAGGGAGCACCAGACCCAGAATCATAAGCTTAAGCCACTATACAGTGTGACTTCTTTACATCGATGAAAACTCAATTATTCATGTCTGGTCATTAATTCCTTATCTTACAGTATTAATTTTAGTATCCTGTAGCATCTGAATTTGTCCTTAAAAGTTGAGATTATCTACAAAAAGTGTGCTAGACGAACGAGATGGCTTAAGTGACGCTGAAATGTATTGCTGCTGTGATGCGTGTAGCTCAACTGCTTATTGGGTTGCCCACAAATAGCCGTCAGACCACATTTAATAGTTTGTTTCGTTGGTATACCTTACGTTAGGTAAAAATATTTATATTTTACGAATATCGTAATTACTATTTTAAATTGGTTCTACGCTATTGGAGATTAAATGTTATGTCAATATCCAAATCTGACAGTCCTTATTAGATTTTTCTTGGTTCTGTCTCCCAGTATGTATTCATTATTTATATCAGAGGCTATAAATTTCATTACAGATTTCTACGGTTTCTGTTTATGGCAGTGGAACAACGGAGTTTCTGGGAGCTATCATTAAAGCACTCCATCTTTGTTTTGCTTCTGATCTCTATTTCTGATTAATGTTCCAAGAACTATCATAAATGCGGACTGTGTCACTTCATATGAATTTCATTTGGGCCCTCGCAGTCATTCGTCTACCTTGGGAGATTTGACTGAGCAGTATGCATTATGATACCTTATAGAAGTATTATCAAATGTCATTAAAATTGTATGCAACCAATTTGTCCGTGTAAGTGGACTGCCTCACAAGAAAAGTGAAGCACCACGAAGACATAGTAAGATGTCACTCTAGCTTTGTACGCTTGCATAGCATAGGCAGGCACGTAACGTTGCATACCAAGTGAAAGGTAGAACGGCCACCAGAGTACTTTATTACTCTTCGTATTAAGTGTTCTTCGCAACACATTTACTCCTTAATGAAATTTGCCATTATAATGTATCTCTTTTTCAAGTCAACAGCAGAATCTTCACAAACATATAAGGCCGAGCGGTTCTAGGCGCTTCAGTCCGGAACCGCGCTGCTGCAACGGTCGCAGGTTCGAATCCTGCCTCGGGCATGAATGTGTGTGATGTCCTTAGGTTAGTTAGGTTTAAGTAGTTCTAAGTCTAGGGGACCGATGACCTAAGATGTTAAGTCCCATAGTGCTCAGAGCCATTTGAACCATTTGAACCACAAACATGTAAGTCACTTACTTTGGTCCAGAAAGATGTCCATTATTCAGAAACATACTTTTTTCCAAAACTTACCAGCAGCCATGAAAAGGTTAACAACTAACAAGGTTCAGTTTAAGAGAAGCATCAAGGTTTTATTGGTGGCCTCCTCCTTATACGCCATTGACGAATTTTTTAGTATAGCCAAGTTATGTGCATATGTTACCAATAATATAAAGAATATGAGTATTAGTAAGTACAGTGATATAATGTTTCAGTGGAGTAATGCCATCATTGTAAATAAGTATAGTAAATTGATTTTTCTGTTTGATTCGTGCGGGTGTTTGAATTTTTTTGGAAAATGGGACCGATGATCCTAGCAGTCTGGTCCCTTCCATCCCACAGACAAACCAACCAACTTTCTGTTTCATGATGCGTGGCTACAATTCCTCAAGAAATATCATACGCACCTCAGTGTATCGAACATTTACATGTTTTGCGACAAGTTGTTTATTCTATTTCAAATGAAAATATTTTTATAATTTTTTTGACTTATTACACATCCATCGAGAGCGGTATGCTGACCACGCGCCCCTCCTATCCGAATCTTCAACTGAGGATGACACGGCGGTCGGATGGTCCCGATGGGCCACTTGTGGCCTGAAGACGGAGTGCATTCCACATCCACCAGGATCTTTTCACTTTGGATCTGTGGAAGGTACATTAGCATATTTGGTTTTCACTGTAAATATTTATTGCACATTCTTGCTTTTCTATTATGTTCTACATCTTGGGGGATCTCCTCACTATGGATCTATTGGAACGAAAAGTACATATTATGTAATGTAATTTAGGACCGGTAGGATACGTAAGGAGCCTGAACAGCGTCAGATATTGAGTAATCGCTATGAAGGACACGGAGATGCAGCGTACACGGGTGAGGCAGGACTAACAGCGCCTGGCAGAGATTTACGCGTGCTAGAAAGAGGGTATCCATTGACCGGCTGGTCAGATCGTGCAATATATAGATTTGTGTGTTGTTCGTACTAGGACTATTGATATTTTTAAAAATATCGGGATTCCGATATATCGATATTTAAGTAAACATCACGGCATGCGATATATCGCCAAAAGTATCGATGGGCCCGCCAGCCGGCCAATAAAAATATCGGCTGCACATTGCAAATACACTGCCGGTTTTAGAGCTATATAATTAAGTACTGATTTATTATTACACATTCTGTATAACAACAAGCTAGCAGCATCCTTATCCCCCATACAGCAAGAGTTGAAAGGAATACGATGCACGTTCACGCTTGGCCGTAACTGCTTTGCTAACAATGGTAACTGCACGTAAGTAACACAATAAAAGGTGTCCGATGGAGTCGTTCTTCCGTTTCCTCACATACCGAATTTGTTCGGAACGCTTCATGTCGACTTCCCTGTTTTTTCATTCCTGCAAACGCCAGCGACCTAGCAGTTCTAGTGTCAAAATTTCGTGGTCAAGTTAACTGTTGCAGTTTGTGCTGGTAGCGCAAATTTCGTAGCATCCCCCCCAGCACACACACACACACACAGACACACACAGACACACACACACACACACACACACACACACACACACACACACACACACACACCGTAAAGGCCAATCTTGAGATTTAGATTTTTCTTCATCATTTGCAGCAATTATTTTTTAAGATGCCAATGTGAAGAAATAGCAAACTAGTTGTGTTAAAATTGCTTTTTACGCAACTGTTGTGTTATTTCTTCACATGGGAAATCTTGTTACTCCACTTGAAACGTCCACTTCGAACAATAATACAAGACTGTGCTTAAACTGACACACAATATTTTTTAGCGCAACGCAATCTGACTTTCAAAAATCCCTACAAAAGAATGCCCCTGACTAACATTAACCTATACGTTTCACAAATCACTTACCTCACAAAAATCTTGGTTACTCGAACTACTGCAATACAGCTAGCACCACTACTGCTAGCTAAATAAAAGATTCAAACTACGGAAGGCAATAACTACTGATAGGGATAGTTAGCAAATCAAAGATTTTAATAGAGAACAAACAATGTATTTACCTTAATAGTCATAATATATATAGCAGTTCATGACATCCAGTCTTACAGATTTCAAAACTCCGCCATCTCTCTCCCCACATCCACCACTGCTGGATGCAACGCTGGATGCAACGCTGGATGCAACGCTGGATGCAACGCTATGCGCTGTTAACACCCAGCTGCCCAACACTACAATGGCAGACACCAATGCAAACTAGCCACAGACTGCGCACAGCACAGCCAGTGATTTTTCGTACAGAGCGCTATGTGGCGTTACCAATATGAAAACCTAAACAGCCTACTTACATAGCCCCTATGCTCCCCACAAAAAATTTTACAAATTGTTTTGGGCACTGGCCAATACAGATTTGAATAAATTTTCATAATTACAATAACAAAGATATCAAATGCACACACTTATTGATACAATGTTGGTCAAAAGCTAAAATTTTCTCACAGTCCATAAAGACAGTCCTGATCGTTCATCACAGTAAAATTGCAGTGTTTTTCTCAAAGTCTGAGCAATAAAAGAAATTGCACTTGGAAGTAGTGGATTTCTAAGCAGTCTTGAAGAAGTAGTGTTGTCCTTCCAACGGAAAGACAGTGCTGACTCTTGACATGCAAGCAGGTAATGGGCCACAACAGAGCAAACCCACCGCATAGTCAGTCAAAGCTGAAGACTATTGGTAGGTAGGTCATCACAGAGCAGACCCACTGTAGTCCTGGTAGAGATTATGGTATTGGTGGGCCACCAGAGGTGCAGACCCACTGCAGTCCTTGTAGAAATAATGGTATTGGTGGGCTATCGAAGGTGCAGACCCACTTCAATCCTTGGAGAGATGGCCAGCAGCCATCTGTTGCGACTGTGCAGGTGCACAATCACCATAGAAGAGTCTTGCGAAGAATATAGCACGTCCATAAACCACCACTTGTGCATTCACAAAGTTTTTGGAATTGTCCTTAGAACCAGCAATGCTGTTAACCAGTCCCTTGCTGAATTATCAACACACGTGCAAACACTATCAGTCCCAACTTCTCAGATATTGTCCATATACTGTGACCAACAGAAATGTGTGCAGTGAAATGAAACTTAATTTGAAGAACTGGTGTCTATACAGTTATAAATGTACAACATAAGAATACAATTACAAAGGTACAAAATATATCATTAAAGAACATAATAGTACATACAACATTTGCAGTTATACAGGCTTTACAAAAGAATAGAAATAAACATATACATCAGTGTTACAGGAATTATGACACAAGTAAATACATAAAATAATGAGAATAGTTCTCAAAACAATTTCACACATGAGTATTGAAACAGAACATGATTAATAATGTCCGAACATCTTTACAAAGAAAATGCCATAGTATTTGAAAAATTCTACAACATAAATCTTATTAGCTAAACACATACAGACAGGAAGAAGACAAATACACAAGGGTACATAAACACATAGCTGAATAATACAAAAGGAAAGACAGGGTTCGTGTTCAGTGTAACATTTGGTACTGCAGTCCAACCCAAAACTTCATTCCATAGATCTTTCATCTCATTCCAACACTCGTTTCCACCAAAACATCCTATCCAAGCATGCTATCTGTATTCTGTTCACATCCTCTTTCAAAAATACACTCCTGGAAATTGAAATAAGAACACCGTGAATTCATTGTCCCAGGAAGGGGAAACTTTATTGACACATTCCTGGGGTCAGATACATTACATGATCACACTGACAGAACCACAGGCACATAGACACAGGCAACAGAGCATGCACAATGTCGGCACTAGTACAGTGTATATCCACTTTTCGCAGCAATGCAGGCTGCTATTCTCCCATGGAGACGATCGTAGAGATGCTGGATGTAGTCCTGTGGATCGGCTTGCCATGCCATTTCCACCTGGCGCCTCAGTTGGACCAGCTTTCGTGCTGGACGTGCAGACCGCGTGAGACGACGTTTCATCCAGTCCCAAACATGCTCAATGGGGGACAGATCCGGAGATCTTGCTGGCCAGGGTAGTTGACTTACACCTTCTAGAGCACGTTGGGTGGCACGGGATACATGCGGACGTGCATTGCCCTGTTGGAACAGCAAGTTAACTTGCCGGTCTAGGAATGGTAGAACGATGGGTTCGATGACGGTTTGGATGTAGCGTGCACTATTCAGTGTCCCCTCGACGATCACCAGAGGTGTACGGTCAGTGTAGGAGATCGCTCCCCACACCATGATGCCGGGTGTTGGCCCTGTGTGCCTCGGTCGTATGCAGTCCTGATTGTGGCGCTCACCTGCACGGCGCCAAACACGCATACGACCATCATTGGCACCAAGGCAGAAGCGACTCTCATCGCTGAAGACGACACGTCTCCATTCGTCCCTCCATTCACGCTTGTCGCGACACCACTGGAGGCGGGCTGCACGATGTTGGGGCGTGAGCGGAAGACGGCCTAACAGTGTGCGGGACTGTCGCCCAGCTTCATGGAGACGGTTGCGAATGATCCTCGCCGATACCCCAGGAGCAACAGTGTCCCTAATTTGCTGGGAAGTGGCGGTGCGGTCCCCTACGGCACTGCATAGGATCCTACGGTCTTGGCGCGCATCCGTGCGTCGCTGCGGTCCGGTCCCAGGTCGACGGGGACCTGCACCTTCCACCGACCACTGGCGACAACATCGATGTACTGTGCAGACCTCACGCCCCACGTGTTGAGCAATTCGGCGGTACGTCCACCTGGCCTCCCGCATGCCCACTATACGCCCTCGCTCAAAGTCCGTCAACTGCACATACGGTTCACGTCCACGCTGTCGCGGCATGCTACCAGTGTTAAAGACTGCGATGGAGCTCCGTATGCCACGGCAAACTGGCTGACACTGACGGCGGCGGTGCACAAATGCTGCGCATCTAGCGCCATTCGACGGCCAACACCGCGGTTCCTGGTGTGTCCGCTGTGCCGTGCGTGTGATCATTGCTTGTACAGCCCTCTCGCAGTGTCCGGAGCAAGTATGGTGGGTCTGACAAACCGGTGTCAATGTGTTCTTTTTTCCATTTCCAGGAGTGTAGTTTTTCTCCACTGTACGCTACTGTTTTGGCCAAACCATTTTGTTATAGCTTCTCAATGCATTCCTTCCAATTCATCGCAACTCATTCTCTTATATAATCTACCCCCCCCCCCCCTTAAGCTAACTTAAATCTACTGAGCTCAGATGCTAAACTAAGGGACGAGGCAATGCAGCAGCACAAAACAATTAATACAAACAGCAATGAAAAAAATGGAAATTGTCAAAGCAAGCAGCAGCAAATCTAAATTAGCAGAGCAATTGCAATAGTACAACTAATATAAGGCACTGTGCAGCAAACAAGAAAAATAAAGCAGTAGTAAAACTGGCTTAACAGAGTAAACAGAGTAATACAAAGTGAAATTTAGTAGTATTATGACTGGCAAACAACAGCAGGAAATGCTATAACTTATATCTAAACATGACAAAGCTCAAGCAGAAAAAATATTACACTAAAGACCACAATGCAGATAAGGGAAATGTATATTCACATCTTAATGTCTATGTAAAGTGGTGCACCACAACTTATGCTACAAAAGAAATTACCAAGTAGTTGAAAAGAAAATTAAGTATGCAGTAACTGTTATTAATCCCTTCTTATTGTTCTTTCCTTTCCAAGTGCTCCTTTTTCGAAGAACGTGGATCATAAAATGATTATTTAATAGATCTGTTGACAGAAAGTGTTCACATTAGCAAATGCATTTAATTTTATTTTATAAAACCAATGCTGCAACACAGCTGGAAACCAGATATCAAATGAAATAAGCAACTATGAAAGGCAAAGCATAAAAATATCATTCAATAGTCATGCGACATTTCATAAGTTAGTACAAATTCTCTCAACTCTCGTAGAAAGACGCTTGTCATTATCAGGTGTGCAGATGTAAGAAAGTATCTTTCCAAGTAATGAGCGTGTCGTTTTTGCGATGCTTTCTACAAAGGAATGTCAATAGCGAGGATAATGGCCTCTTTTTTTTGTCACCTAATGGCTTTCTTTTGTCAGGTGGCTGTCGCGCAGCTGGGTGCCCACGACACATTACGTGCAGGTGGTCACTTAACTGTCTTACCGAAATATTTACGACACCAGTTTCCGCTACAGTGGCAATCTCATATAAAAAAAATTTCACAGGTCAAGAATTTGCGTTACACATTTGTAGAAACAAAATCCTTTAAATATAATAGTGTCCAAAAAATTTTCGTCGGCATTGTAACACATTCACGCATTTACATACATTTCATAACTCTTAAAGTACGATTCTTGGTTTCCAACAACCTTTTGCACAAACCAGAGTCCCTAACCACTACTCATTATTTCTTGCTTTATTACACATATACATATTTGTCGACTTTTCTTCAATATTTAATTATAAGAAATACGTAGCACAATCAAATTCCTCAAATAGTATCAGCTTATTGATCATAAACATACCGCAACAGCGTAATACACATCGTCATCATAACATCATAAAACCTCAGCCGAATCTCAAAATCGTCGTAGCTTCCTTCAGTAATTTCAAAACCTAAAAAAATTCTCTGCTCATTTCAATACTGTCATCTACCTCAAATGTACTTTAAAAATCATGATCCCATACCAAATACATTATTCAAAGCTCTCATAGTATCACAATGGTTCCGAAAAAATATGAACATTTCACAAAGTACAGAAAAAATACAATTTCATAAGTGTGAAGTTATCCAACCGTGTAATTACGTAAACATCTGTCACTGATGTAGTAAAATAAATATTTGTCTCTCTCAGTTAAATGATCAGATAGCTGTGTAATTCTGTGTTAGAGAAATATGGTACCGACGTGTAAAGTTGTATAAGCAAATACCATATTAGCTAGGGCTCCTTGTGCTTGTCATACACATGGTACACAAAGTAAGCGTGTACCCCCTTGAGGATTAATGTAATTATACCCTCAGGTGTTGCAGATTACACCAATGGAATGAAATGTATCACGGAAAACCTTTGTATCATTGTACTTTAAATATCATTAAAAATAAATCTTTTAAGTACAAAATTAAATACGTTTACTGAAGCGCTAAACTGTGCGTCTTGTTGTAAGATAATCTCTGTGGAAGTGTCATAGTTATCGTCCTCCGAAAGCTAAGTTCTGCAGAAGTCAATGTACTTACCTCATGATAAACAAAAGTGAAATGCTTTGCGTATAGATATCGTAGTTACTATTCTTATTGCCGTGATGAAGTAGGTACTGTACTGTAACATATTGTTGTGCTACAGAAAAGGCTGTCTCACTGTAGCTATACCACAAAGTTACTACTAAAACAAGTTTTCCTTTCCAGAAGAATTCAGAAAAACTGTGCAGATATAAAACAGATACACCGCAAAAGCACAGTGTAAATTGTGTCACACATTAGTAGCGTCGTGATATAATCGTGTAGCTATCAAAGAAACCAAATGCTAAGTCATCTTTAATCTCACAGAAACTAATTCAAATAAAGAATGTCTTTTGAACTAAACCAAAATGTTGCATTAAAATCTCATTAACAGTATATGTTCTAAGTATGTAAGCCTTATAGTCGTTACGTAATCGTGCAACTAACAAGCAAGAATGTACAAATAACAACACTGTGTCGTCTGTTCACTATAACAATGCATTCGTAATTTCTGTTTAAAAATGTTCCCCAGGTTCTAGACTGGATATTTAACTTCAAACATTGTTGCATAGTAACAGTTTCTTAAGTCTGACAAAGCATACTAGTAACGTGAAGTGAAAAATTTTATGGCAGAGACTTAAGTTATAAAGCAGATTATCTTTCAATAAACGTTTTTACATGTGAAATGTGGGGCAATCTTTTACTCTTTATAGTACCCAGTTTCAACTTGAACGCAATTATCATGCGGTATACGTCGGTAAAGAATACTGGAACTTTTCTCAAGGTTAGCGTCTATGTTATTTTTCGCTAAGCCAGCCGGCGCACGTGGCTGCTTGCGGTGCGAGTCATTGTCTGCCTCTTTGTTGGCGTGCGTCGTTATTGGGATTAGGAGACCTAACTTCTACAAATTCACCTTGCCTAGAGGGCCCAGCTCTGTTTGAATCCCGCCAGTTCTGATGAAATTCAGGTCTGTCGATACGATCATATCGTCTGTCGTCATGTCGGTAGATTCCATAGTTTCTTTCTTGTCGGTCACGTGGTGGAGAATTTCTCCCAGAATCGTAACTGCGCGCTGGACTGTTGCGTCTTAAATTGTTCTGTCTCCCGTGATAATAATAGTTCTGGTTGCCATATTGTCTGTTTCTCTGATTGTCTGTGTAATATTCATTACTACGGAAATGCGATCTTTCTCTGTAACTATTACTCTGCCAGTGGTTGTCATACGGGTGGTGTCTGTTTTGGTCACGATTTACGTTGTACGAATAGCCTTGTCGTGTATTATTTCTGTCATCGCGGAATTGTGACCGGTGTGACCTGTAATTGTTGTGCTCCTGTTTTCGCGTTCCGCGATTGTCAGTGTCAATTTCTAGTTCTTGTAACAGTCCCTGAAAAGCTTCAATGTCGTCTTTGCATCGTCCTGCTAAAATAATATTCCTTAAATGTTCTGGCAATTTCATTAAGCAAATGCGGATGAGTTCTGAAGGGCTGTATGGGTTTGAAAGATATTGATTCTTATGCAACATTTCTTCAAAATATTTGACAAGACTGGAAAATTCAGATTGTTCAAAGTGTTTCATCATCATGATGCTATGTTTTACTAGGTCTTGTGTAGCTTGAGACCAATATGCTGAGAGGAAGGCATGATAAAATTTTCCTTCACTGTGACAATCGTGAATGACCGATCGCATTCTTACAGCTGGTTCACTCTCCAAGTAGCCACACATAAATTCTAATCTGTGCTCTAATGACCAGTTGGGAGGAAAACAATGAGAGAATTGATGGAGCCACGCTTGTGGATGAATGTCGTTGCCAGAATTCTTAAATGCTTTGAATTTACGTGCAGTAATGAACAGTTTATGGTCAAAATCATCGTGTCGGTGAATAGCATATCGGTCATTGTTACGTCGTGTCGGCGGTTCCATCTCAAAATTCGGCGCACCTTGCCAATTTCTTTCATGATTTCCGAAATGCCCTGTGTAATTATTTTGTGGCTTTTCCGTATTTCTAAGTTCCTCTTCCCGTGTTGGAGTGGGAGTGTCCTCTGGAATATGTAATTTTTGTATTACCTGCGTCAACTGATCTCGTACTTCCCGGATTTCTCTTTTGTAATGCGTATTAATTTGATTCTGATTTTGTTTGAATTTCTTAATTTGTTCATACTCTTCTGTGTCAGTGATGGCTACAGGTCTTGTGTCATTCAGATCATCATCTACCTTTGCAGATAAATTAGTGAACTGATCCGAAAGTTCGGCTACTTTCTCCGATAGTGAACACATTTCCTCAGTGTGTTTTTCTGAACCAAGTTTCGGAGTGTCCGTTTGTGTTGAAATCGAATCTACTGTGTCCTTTAAGTTTTCCTGAGTTCTTGTAAGTTGCGTAACCGAATCGGTGGATGCAACTGAGTCCATTTTAGCTTGCAAGGTGTCGTGATTTTCACGAACAATAGTTTGCAGTTCTTTTATGGCTGCTTCGTGATTCTGTAATGCATTTTCATGCCGCGAAAAAATAGGTTGCAAATGCTCACAAATTTGTGTTTTTACGTCATTACAGATTTTTTGACATTTCGATTCAATGTTACGTAACTCAGTAGTTAAATCTTCACGTGTTTGTTCAAGTGTGGTGTCTAACTTCCGAAGATTTTGTTTCATTGTGTCTAACTGTTGCTGTGTTTGTCTCTGGTGTTGTTCCATTGTGTCTAACTTTTGAAGCTTTTGCTGTGTTTGTCTCTGATTTTGTTCCATTGTGTCTAACTTTTGAAGATTTTGTTCCATTGTGTCTAACTGTTGCTGTGTTTGTCTCTGGTGTTGTTCCATTGTGTCTAACTTTTGTAGCTTTTGCTGTGTTTGTCTCTGATTTTGTTCCATTGTGTCTAACTTTTGAAGATTTTGTTCCATTGTGTCTAACTTTTGAAGCTTTTGTCCCATTTGTTGCATTAATTGTAATAACAATGCACTGGTGTCTGAAACATGTTCCTCAGTGCTATTCGGCAATGCATTTGAACCGGCAATATTCGCAGTTTGAACAGCAGAAAATGTGTCTTTTAATAGAGAACAAACAATGTATTTACCTTAATAGTCATAATATATATAGCAGTTCATGACATCCAGTCTTACAAATTCCAAAACTCTCTCTCACCACATCCACCACTGCTGGCGGCTCACCTCCAACTGCGCAACGCTACGCGCTGTTAACATCCAGCTGACCAACACTACAATGGCAGACACCAATGCAAACTAGCCACAGACTGCGCACAGCACAGCCAGTGATTTTTCCTACAGAGCGCTATGTGTCGTTACCAATATGGAAACCTAAACAGCCTACTTACACACTCACACCGCCACTCCCCAGAGCAATCGGACTTCTTCTTTGTTACCACCTATACTTGCTTCACGCAGTCAAACAGGAAGACTGGAAGTGATGAAAACTCAAAAAGTACTAAGACTCCTTCACAAAATGAGAGTAAAATTATTTTCTACTACAATTTCAAAATAACAGTTTCAAATATTTACCAAAAATTGCAAAAAAATTGTCGGCTTTCGATATTTCCCTTTCGATATAGGTATATCGATGAAAAATATAGCCGATATATATCGATATATTACGGAAAGTATCTATATGTAGATGATGGATATTTCATCAACAACACTTATTCGGATGCCACATTATCGAGATGTCGGACTGCACTGGGAAGCAAAGGCAGGCATACTCGTCCCCAAGCTTCCGGTCGACCACATGTGCCTACCACGTGGAAGGTTCCCATATTGTGGACAAAGAACATCACAGCCCCTTCACATGTGCAACTGACACCCGAGAACATGTAACGGACTCTCTGCAACATACTGTGTCCTCTCGCTTCATTGGACCATTCTTCGGAGACAAGCAACAGCCATACTCGGGATTTGCCGTCCCATGCATAGGCTCCTGTTAACACCTCAAAACAAATGTCGATGTATGGAGTGCTACAGTGACGAATTGCGTCGCATTGTGTTCAGTGATGAATCGCAGTCCTGCCCTATCCCGGATACCATAATCGGCGAGTATGGCCGTGATATACACTCATGGAAATGGAAAAAAGAACACATTGACACCGGTGTGTCAGACCCACCATACTTGCTCCGGACACTGCGAGAGGGCTGTACAAGCAATGATCACACGCACGGCACAGCGGACACACCAGGAACCGCGGTGTTGGCCGTCGAATGGCGCTAGCTGCGCAGCATTTGTGCACCGCCGCCGTCAGTGTCAGCCAGTTTGCCGTGGCATACGGAGCTCCATCGCAGTCTTTAACACTGGTAGCATGCCGCGACAGCGTGGACGTGAACCGTATGTGCAGTTGACGGACTTTGAGCGAGGGCGTATAGTGGGCATGCGGGAGGCCAGGTGGACGTACCGCCGAATTGCTCAACATGGGGGCGTGAGGTCTCCACAGTACATCGATGTTGTCGCCAGTGGTCGGCGGAAGGTGCACGTGCCCGTCGACCTGGGACCGGACCGCAGCGACGCACGGATGCACGCCAAGACTGTAGGATCCTACGCAGTGCCGTAGGGGACCGCACCGCCACTTCCCAGCAAATTAGGGACACTGTTGCTCCTGGGGTATCGGCGAGGACCATTCGCAACCGTCTCCATGAAGCTGGGCTACGGTCCCGCACACCGTTAGACCGTCTTCCGCTCACGCCCCAACATCGTGCAGCCCGCCACCAGTGGTGTCGCGACAGGCGTGAATGGAGGGACGAATGGAGACGTGTCGTCTTCAGCGATGAGAGTCGCTTCTGCCTTGGTGCCAATGACGGTCGTATGCGTGTTTGGCGCTGTGCAGGTGAGCGCCACAATCAGGACTGCATACGACCGAGGCACACTGAGCCAACACCCGGCATCATGGTGTGGGGAGCGATCTCCTACACTGGTCGTACACCTCTGGTGATCGTCGAGGGGACACTGAATAGTGCACGGTACATCCAAACCGTCATCGAACCCATAGTTCTACCATTCCTAGACCGGCAAGGGAACTTGCTGTTCCAACAGGACAATGCACGTCCTCATGTATCCCGTGCCACCCAACGTGCTCTAGAAGGTGTAAGTCAACTACCCTTCCAGCAAGATCTCCGGATCTGTCCCCCATTGAGCATGTTTGGGACTGGATGAAACGTCGTCTCACGCGGTCTGCACGTCCAGCACGAACGCTGGTCCAACTGAGGCGCCAGGTGGAAATGGCATGGCAAGCCGTTCCACAGGACTACATCCAGCATCTCTACGATCGTCTCCATGGGAGAATAGCAGCCTGCATTGCTGCGAAAAGTGGATATACACTGTACTAGTGCCGACATTGTGCATGCTCTGTTGCCTGTGTCTATGTGCCTGTGGTTCTGTCAGTGTGATCATGTGATGTATCTTACCCCAGGAATGTGTCAATAAAGTTTCCCCTTCCTGGGATAATGAATTCACGGTGTTCTTATTTCAATTTCCAGGAGTGTATACTGAAGAGCCAAAGGAACTGGTACAACTGCATAATATCGTGTAGAGCCCCTCGAGCACGCAGAAGTGCCGCAACAGGACGTGGCATGGACTCGACTAATGTGTAAAGTAGTGCTGGACTGACATCATGAATCCTGCAGAGCTATCCATAAATCCGTAAGGATACGTGGGGGTGGAGATCTCTTTTGAACAGCACGTTGCAAGGCATCCCAGATATGCTCAATAATGTTCATGTCTGGAGAGTTTGGTGGTCAGCGGAAGAGTTTAAACTCAGAAGAGTGTTCCTGGAGCCAATCAGCAGCAATTCTGGACGTGTGGGGTGTCGCATTGTTCTGATGGAATTGCCTAAGTCCGTCGAAATGCACAACGCATATGAATGGATGCAGGTGATCAGACAGGATTCTTAAGTACGTGTCACCCGTCAGAGCCGTATCTAGACGTATCAGGTGTCACATAGCACTAACTGCTCACGCCCCACATCATCGCAGAGCCTCCACCAGCTTGAACAGCCCCTGCTGACATGCAGGGTCCATGGATCCGTGAGGTTGTCTCCATACCCGTACACGTCCATTCGCTCGATACAAATTGAAACGAGACTCGTCAAACTAGGCAATATGTTTCCAGTCATGAACAGTCCATTGTCGGTGTTGAAGGCCCAGGCGAGGTGTAAAGCTCTGTGTCGTGCAGTCATCAAGGGTACGGGCTTTCGGAGCCGAAGGCCCGTATCGACGATGTTGCCTGGAACGGTTCATCCGCTGACAATTGTTGATGGCCCAGCACTGAATTTGCGGAGGAGTTGCACCTCTGTCACGTTGAACGATTCTCTTCAGTCGTCGTTGGTACCGTTCTTGCAGGATCTTTTTCCAGCCGCAGCGATGTCGGAGGTTTGATGCTTTACCGGATTCCTGATATTCACACTACACTCGTGAAATGATCGTATGGAAAAATCCCCACTTCATCGCTACCTCGGAGATTCTGTGTTCCATCGCTCGTGCGCCGACTATAATACCACATTCAAACTCAAATCTTGATAACCTGCTATTGAAGCAACAATAACCGATCTAACAACTGCACGAGACACTTATTGACTTATATAGGCGTTACCGATCGCAGCGCTGTATTTTGGCTGTTTACATATCTCTATATTTCAATACGCATGCTTGTACCAGTTACTTTGGCGCTTCAGTGTAGATAAAGATCCCGAATTTCTAAAGTTTTGGAGAGGCACTGCGGTGTTACGTCTGTTGTTGGTTGATTCGAGGAAGAGGACCAAACAGCGAGTCATCGGGCTCATCGAGTCAGGCAAGGTGGGGGAAGGAAGTCGGCCGTGCCTTTTCAAAAGAACCATATCGGTTACGTCTGGTGTCCCGATGTAGAGCCCCATCGGTTACTTCAGGTCGCGACTGGCAATGATTGACATCATCCCAAGGTCACAACGATAAGCCACGGCCTTCCTGCGTCCCCACTTGTTATCTCTGTGACAGTATCATGGTGCTGGACAATGGTCATGCATACATGGCAGTGTCTCTATGAATTGTCTGCAAGATGTTGTGGCACTCCCTTGACCAGCAAGACGTTAACTCCGTCACAGTGCTAGTATCTAGGATATCAAGGACCTGTTACAACACGTGTGGGCCAGCATGTCTCAGGAGAGGATGCAACAGCTTTATGACACCCATCCCAACCGAATCAGCGCACGTATCTGGGCTTGAGGGATGCAACGTCATATTGGTAAGTGGGTTGATAATGCCAAGTTCTTCGTAAATTTGGCTCAGTTTTGTAAACAACATCATAAACCTTCCAACACGTGAAGTTTTATTTCGTTTCCTCTCCCCTCCCCCTCTCCCCTTCTGGTTGTTTCACTTGTTTTGCCAGGCACTAAAATTAAAAGAAAACTGATGAGAACTTCTAAAAATGAAAACAGGAGACTATGACAATTTTGAAAACAGAAAAATATTCAGTATTATACATAACAAGTAATGTGTTATAGCTCAGGATTCTAAACCACTGCGTATAGCTCCTCTAGTTGCCGTGACTGGTCCATGTTACATTGTGGTACTTACATGAGACAGTTTTCATAATATACTACTGGCCGTGACAAGTGCAACACCGAGGAGGGGGCGTGTAGCAACGTCAAACTTCTATGAAGTGTACTACATGCTTGAAGATGGGAATGACCAGGGTTCCGGTCCAACTGCGCAAGTAAGTAGCAGTAACACCATATGCACTCTGTAGATATGGAAAGATTACGCAGGAGGTTCCTGTTTCAGATGCAACATATGAATACTTATTTTGTAAATAGAACCGCGTTTTCTTGTTTATTTTCCCCGGACGCGTTTCGCTTTATTCTTCCTCTAAGGCATCTTCAACGGGATCTATAACGATACAATTTTGTTATTTTTAGATTATCAAGCAGTTCACGTCGCGATTTTTTATGTAAATAAGTAATTACTTGCAGTTTGCTGTGATCTGCATTTCCTCTCATCTGGTCTGGAGGTCGCACTACTACTTTATTTCCGACACATAAGCAAAATTTTGTATTCAGAAATTTTTCAAACTGTTCACCATGTTCCTCCTTCTTTTTTGTGGTGTACTATTATTCTTTTGCTGCTTGACACAGCTGTTTGTTCGAACACTGTGCTTTTAACAACGTAAATATTGTAACTTTATTATGTGTTTCCTTCTCTTTGATTTCTTTACCTACATGTTGCCAACATAACGAAGTGTATGTTAAAAAACAACTTCTATTCATTATGTTTATGTGTGTGTGTGTGTGTGTGTGTGTGTGTGTGTGTGTGTGTGTGTGTGTGTGTGTGTGTGAGAGAGAGAGAGAGAGAGAGAGAGAGAGAGAGAGCTGAAGAGTGTGT
Source organism: Schistocerca gregaria (assembly GCF_023897955.1). Lineage (NCBI taxonomy): Eukaryota > Metazoa > Arthropoda > Insecta > Orthoptera > Acrididae > Schistocerca > Schistocerca gregaria. Next base: position 722,979,006 of record NC_064931.1, on the reverse strand, counting down.
ATATGTTTTTTTTTTAAAGTGTGTGGGTGTGTGTGTGTGTGGAGGGATTGATGGTTTGAGTTGTAGAGTATTGAATATGAGTGTAATAGCTGTTAGAGAGTGGTTGAAATCTTTGATGGCGGCTGATTTGACTTTTCGTTTCAGTGTTCTGTGGAGTGGTTCATGGATAAGTAAGTGAAAAGATGTCCAGTGGTATTATTACTATATTGGGTGGTATTATTATTATATTAATCCTCTTTGGGAGCGTTATTCCTTTATTTTATCTATTAGTGTAAACAATGAAATGTCTGGCATGTGTACTTCATCATTCAACAGGGTTTTCCTTTCTGCTATGGTTTTCTGTATTTCGTAATTTTCTTACAGGGTTAGAAGGTGTTTTGTATCGTTGATTCCAATTATTATCATGTCTTCTGCTCTAATGGTTGGTTTGTTGTTATGTTCTCTTAGGTGTTCTACAGATGTGGAGTGGCTGTTTATGAGAAAAACATATTATGAGTCGTGTATGAAGAAAAGGGTCTACCAGTACGTTTTGGAATTTGACAGCGGCAGGATCGTGACGTATCGAGACTGTAGTTTATCATTTCCCCATATTTCTGGTCATATTGGTCGGGACCCCATACAGTCATGCCATTATGGAATCGATAAGGTTCAGGAGTACTACACTGAGCGCCATCTCGGACCTCAACAGCCCGCACGAGTAGCGCCAGAAAGGACTGACGTATTGTTCGCTTTGCCGTGCAGGGTACTATAACCACGTCACGTACCATGAGGCGGGAAATAGGAATGTTTTCAGCAAGAGAAGTATCCACACTAACAAGGCGACAACGACGTGTGGAGTTCCACCGACAGTCAGTATGGAGGCCATTGGTAGGGAGCTTCCTTGCACGCTTCCGCAAAGAGAGGTGCGCTAACAGTTCTGCGCCGAACTATAATACTGGACACAGGAGTGACATCGACCCGTCTTCTCAGGAAGTCCTAGTTGTCCGTACAGAAGTACAAAGGACGCGTGCGTGGAGACTCTGAGGAGAATAAACGTTGTCCCCAGTATCTCGCGTCATGGTATAGAGTTCTAATGGGTGCACGAGACGATCACCTCTGGTTCACACAGCTGGTAGTTTGGAGAGCAGCAGTTGCATTTTGGTGTCAAGGCTGATGGCTGTGCCCTACGTTGGAGATCACCCTGGCGTTATCGTCCATACTGTCCTGACTTACCTCGATACAAAGAGTGTTGGACTTTTGCCCTGGTCAACACGTTCTCATCGCTAGACAACGTGTTGTCATGTTTTACTACATTGTATTTACTAGGACATAGAGGACAAACAGCATGGAATAATCCACCAGTACATTGACTTTCGAAGGACAAGGATCCAGCTGACAAAATCGAAGAAAATGACTTGCTGATGTGACTGGTTTTATCTGTTTTCTGCTACATGTAGAACGTACTCGTACCGCAATCTGTGGCGAAACGGCAGAGTAACAAGAACGCCAAAGTTCCAATTGTTATCACTTCGTTTGATTTGTTGGGACGACAAGGTTCTAGCTGACTGAAATGTGTGCCTCTGCAGACGAATTTCAGCTATGAATGACAGAGTTCCAAGTGCTCAGTTGGAACTTTGTCATACCAAAGAGCTCTAATGAGGGATTTTAGAACCATCGCTTCGGCAACTCGACATTGTTTTTAATGTTCGTAAATGGTTCAAATGGCTCTGAGCACTATTGAACTTAACATCTGTGGTCATCAGTCCCCTAGAACTTAGAACTACTTAAACCTAACTAGCCTAAGGACATCACACACATCCATGCCCGAGGCAGGATTCGAATCTGCGACCGTAGCGGTCACGCGGTTCCAGACTGTAGCGCCTAGAACCGCTAGGCCACTCCGGCCGGGTGTTCGTAAATCATTAAAGATATAGTTGTTCTGGTTTCCCGTTTGTGCAGTGTACCAGGGTACGCAAGAAATAATTTCTAGGGATACTCTTCAGCGGTAGCGTTCTCGCTTCCCGCGCCCGGGTTTCCGGGTTCGATTCCCGGCGGGGTCAGGGATTTTCTCTGCCTCGTAATGACTGGGTGCCTTGTGATGTCCTTAGGTTAGTTAGGTTTAAGTAGTTCTAAGTTCTAGGGGACTGATGAGCATAGATGTTAAGTCCCATAGTGCTCAGAGCTTTTTTTTTTATACTCTTCATTTCACAAAAAGCAGTATACTATACCAATAAAAACAAGGACAACACAGGCGTGAATCAGAATATTTCCAGCACACTTTTGTAAGTTTGAAAAAGTATCTGTGAAACAACATATAAGGTAACGGCCTTTCCGCTGAGGATACACCGGTTCCCGTGAAATCACCGAAGTTAAGCGCTGTTGGGCGTGGCCGGCACTTGGATGGGTGACCATCCAGCCGCGATGCGCTGTTGCCATTTTTCGGGGTGCACTCAGCCTCGTGATGCCAATTGAGGAGCTACTCGACCGAATAGTAGCGGCTTCGGTCAAGAATACCATCATAACGACCGGGAGAGCGGTGTGCTGACCCCACGTCCCTGCTATCCGCATCCTCCTCGAAGGATCACACGGCGGTGGGATGGTCCCGGTACGCCACTCGTGGCCTGAAGACGGAGTGCTTTTTTTTTCAGAAACAATATATAAATCATTTTCTAATTGTAGAGTCTTACAATTGCAGAGCTCGAACAGCAAGAAAATACCTTCATTCAAATTTATTTCTTTTTAAAATGTGTTCTCTTTATGAAGATAAGTGTTTAGAAAAAGTGAAAACATCAGACAGGTATAGTATTTATAGGCATATTTCTCTCACGGAATTCAGTGTAGGATTCAGTGACAGAAAATTTGATCCGTGGGACCTATGTGAACAATATAAAGTGTCAAATATATGCAAAAGACTCACCGAAAATTTAGAAAAAAATTGTTGAAACATATTAAAGAAAATGAAGCGATTTGAAAACTCAGGGATGGACGCAGGGAACAGTACTCTGTTCCTGCGCTTGACTATTAACTGCGGAATGTACTCTCATGTCTAAAGGCAGAAGATAGTACGCTTTCAAAAACGTTAACAACTCATTATTCAAGCAGTAAAACTGTGTGTTATGCTTTGTTGACAAAAGCATTGTCTGGCTGATCAGGAAATGTACTTCCTAGTGCCTTTAAATCAGTTCTAGACAAAGTAAATGGTGAACATCATTTTACCGAGCTGTTCACATGGAACGATTCCTGCGATCCGCAGAACCAGAATTCTTTTATTTCCGGTGCTTTTTTCAATATTTTCAGCGAAAATTATCATGTGAATAAAATTACAATGATTTAATCGGTGCCTGGGCATTAATGCATTCAGGAGGTTAGTAGTACACACAGTGTCATTAAAAAAGCCATGATAGAAAATGAGTTCTTCTCTCGTGCTTGACTCGTACGATTACTAAAAAGTATGGACCGAAAAATTCTCTTCCCCCAATATAGTTCTACAATGCAGATTTTTATGACCTCTGACCGGTATCGAAGAAATTTAATTTTCAAGTTATGCAATTTTCACAAGTAACATCACTGGAATTTACACCAAGCCAGGGAGTAAATAAGAGATCGTTGAGTTTGTGGCTTTTAGACTACTTTCTTTTCTCTTCACTGCTGACATACAGCTCAATAGTTTTGTAGGAATCCATACGGATAAAGTCATGGTTGCAAAATGTTGCGATACGTTCCTTTTTTCAGACACTGTGTTCCACTTTAACTGCAATGCCACTGCAGATTTCCACTATATATACAAATAAAAATGTAATTTTTTCTTCCAGAACAGCCCTGGAGCGCCTAGAGCAATTTTCACCAAGCCAGATTCATGCAATTATGACTTAATAACTCGAGAAAAGAACTGTGGTGAGAGACACCTCTAAGTCCTCTAAGAGAGGGTTGGAGTTGAGTGGAGAGCTATGTATGACAGCGTGCTGGAATGTAATGCCTCCGAATATTTAAGTGCAAACAATTAAAGTTTTTTAATCAAAAGAAACGTTATTAACACTCTACATCGTTATTCTTCAGGTCTACATATGTAATTAGTTTTAGTTTAGTTTTAGTTATGTCATGTTCCATAGATCATTTTCCCGATTATTTTATCTATATGATGTGGAACAAGTCAGATTACAAGATACATATACACACATGAATAGTGCTAATATTAATATACTGAAATGTTTAGTTCTACAAATGCAACTACTTTTAGAGGTACTTTTTTTTACCGTTTCTGAAACAGAAACTCGTCCATGGAGTAGAAGGAGTTGTCCAAAAGAAATGATTTTAAGCCAGATTTGAAACTTGATCTGCTTCCTGCCAGACACTTTATGTTGTTGGGCAAATGATCAAAGATTTTTGTTGCTGAATAATGTACTCCTTCTTGAGGGACTGACAGCTTCAATAACGGATAGGAAAGGTCATTTTTTCTTCTAGTGTTGTACCGATGAACATCACTGTTCTTCGCGAATTGAGATGGATTATTCGTAACGAATTTCATTAGCGAATATATGTACTATGATGGTGCAGTTAAAATATCTATCTCCTTGAAAAGGTGCCTACATGACGTCCTTTGGTGAACACCACTAATTATTCTCACTGCTCTCTTTTGTGCAATCAGTACTTTATGTTTAAGTGGTGAGTTGCCCCAGAAAACCATTCCATAACACATTATTGAGTGGAAATACGCAAAGTACGTTAGAAGGCTGATCTGTTTATTACCAAGACTAGCGATTATACGAAGAGCGAAAGAAGCTGAACTTAGTTGTTTGAGAAGCTCAGTAATATGCTTCTTCCACTTCAAGTTGTCATCAATGTGAACCCCCAAAAATTTGGAGAAATCTACCCTGTTAACTGAGCCCTGTTCATAAGCTACATCAATTGTCGGTATGACCCTATTTGGTGTACAGAACTGGATATACTGAGTTTTTTCAAAATTAAGAGTCCATTTTCCGAGAACCATTTAACAATCTTCGAAATACATCCTTAACAATATCTTCAGCTGCTTTTTTTCTGGAATGGGATTTATCATTTGCAAAAAGTACTAGTTCAGCTTCCTGAACGTTAAGTGGAAGGTCATTCTCATGAATAAGCAACAGCAGAGGACATAGTCACCCTGGCGACGAACACATTTCTCCCAACGAGAGGCCAGTTTTTGTAACCTGTCGCTGTAGAGTGTTTGACTTTACTGACGGAGTCACGACTCATTTATGTTTTCTCCACTCCATCACTATTAAAATGAAGTCCTCGAAGCTGTTTTTTAAGTTCTGGAAACAGATGAAAATCAGATGGGTCCAAGTCGGGACTGTATGGAGGAGGATGATCGAGAACAGTGAACCCAAGACTTTCGATTGTTACAGATGACCCAGCTTCCGTGTGTGGTCTGGAATTTTAATAATGAAGGAGAAGATGCTCCGTATATGGGCGGTCCCTTCGAATTCGAAACTCGATTACAGCACGCTGTTCCTCAGGTACCGCCATAGTTACGTTACACGCCGTCAGATTACACACTACAATACGGAGTCTACTAGCGATAGAGTACTGCAAATATGTAGACATGGAGAATGATGATGATGAAATCCCATACTCCGTAAGAGAGCGTAGGAGACGAAGCGGGAGACCCGCACCGCCGTACTAGGCAAGATCCTAGTGGAGGTGGTTTGCTATTGCCTTCCTCTGACCTTAATGGGGATGAATGGTGATGTTGAAGACGACACAACACCCAGTCATCTCGAGGCAGGTGAAAATGTCTGACCCCGCCGGGAATCGAACCCAGGACTCCGGGATCGGGAAGCGAGAGCGCTACCGCGAGACCACATGGAGAATAAAGACGTATAACATTAATAACGTTTGTTTTGTTTAATAAACTTTAAGAGTTTTCACATAAAAAATTGGGAAGCATTAGTTTACACCAGGTACTCTTAAAAAATCCACATCATTTTGGAATGTCTGGAGCAGTTCGACGAAACTCGACGCACGTATTAGTTACTGACAGAAAAAAGAAAATTCTATCGTAGTCGTAAGATAGTTCTAGCTCTCCTGAGAGTGAGGTGACGATGCCAAGGGACTGCCATCTAAAGATAACTCTGTTCTACAATTTCCCCTATCCAGCAATCACTTAACACGTCAGGACCCCATTTCCCTATGAACCTTTGCCCCATCAGTGAAATACTGCGATCACCAAGATCATCGCTCACATCTCCACAACGCGCTGCAAGAAACAAGATTTCGTATTATAGTTTTCATACGAGCGCCACATATCGTTTACGAGTTCTTCCAAATTTTTTCTTTACAGTTTCCCATAAAACAGTTGGAAACATTCTTAAATACTATGCCATGCTGTTTCCTCCTTCCCCTTCTGCAACAATTCACAGTGAGTGTCTTTAGAAAGCTCTCTGATCTGCGAGTCGAGGGCACATCTGCTTTCACTTTTTCGAAACTGACCTTGGAGAACTTTGAACGGGAGTAGATGTATGCAGAGCTGTTTCAATTTAATGCTCTTACATAATACTTCATAAGACAATTTTATTTGTATTGTCGCAAGTGCTTGGCTCTGTCGGTGGTCCATGCACAATATTTTCCCAAAAGCTATCTCTTCGGACAATTTTTCTGCTAATTTAGTTTGTCAAAGCACGGCTACCCTAGTCGCAGCATTACTTCGTGCCACCGGGTGGCAGTTCTAAAAACACTGCAATAATATTAAATCTCACGAACTTCCCACTAGTATCTAGCATGGTCGATAAGGATGTATAGGATGCCCGGAGAAAAGAGTTCCAGTGTACAAATAAATACAGCAAAGGATAGTAAATACAGTTCTAAACTCACTACAGCAGATGTTGAAAGTGACCACCATTCATCTCTTGGCACTTTTGGGACCTGGTCAGCAAGTTGCTGACCTGCTGACCGCGGATCGAAGATGGACTGCGGGAATTGCACCAATGTTATCCAAAATGTTCTGCTGCAGTTCTTGAAGACTGTGAGGGTTGTTGCGACACACCGTAGACCTGAGGGGCCCTCAGACAAAGTAATCGCACGCTGACAGATCAGGTGACCTGGGTGGGCAGACTGACCTCTGCTAACAATTCTGTCAGGCGCGAAGATTGTCTAACTGTGCTCCAAGATTCGGCCGGTTGTATGGGCAGTGCTCCATCCTGTTGAAAGTAACCGTAGGTCATTTCCTCCTCCGTTAACGCTACCACAGATGGTTTCGTCTGGCCCACTTTTATTTGTCCCCACCCTGTATTTCACATTTGGATGTGTTTCTTTAGTTCCCAGTTCTCATGAAAGCTCTCCCAGAGGTATTAAAACACAGCCATTTAATTACAGAAATTCTTAAAAATTGCAGACATTTGAACACAACGCTACTCATCATGTAAAGACAATGTGCAGAGCATGTTCCGGTCACGTGATGACACTACACTATGGGAATTACAATATGATTAGGCAGTGCTGCCGACAGCTTATGCGTGATGCCCAAACTTTAGTGAAAAAAGGCACAATTACAAGTATAGGATGCAGTTTGAAAATTACACCTAGTAATTGAATTTTGAAATCAATTTCGTGTTCTGTTACAACAAATCAATACAGTTTATCTCATTTTATTTCCATAACATTTTGTGCGTTGAAGAGTGAACCGAAAACGATGAATATTCGTGTCAAATCCACATTTTTCTGGGCCATTAGGCCGAATGGCAGTAGATCCAATGACTTTTCACTTGGGGATGAGTATGCAGCTGGAAGAAGGTTGTCATAAAAAATAACTTAAAATGGACTATGATATGGTCATCTTCATAGTTTTCTGGGCCGCTGGTCTCATTGGTGACATTCTTACTGTTATTTCACCTCTCGCGATACGGGTGAAAGTGGCAGTGAAAAGAGGCAGTCGTGTAAAACTAATAATAATAAAAAATACACAGTCACTAGAATAACTGGTGACAGCCCTAGTAACATGCAATTTCACGTTTACTCGCATAGGCTCTGTGGAAACTTCTGGAGTTTTATGTTTTGAGAAATCATTAATGTTCTTTTACTCGCACATAAATACGTACATCCATATACACAGATACAAGTATTTATACATAGAGATTGAAAGGGACAGAAGAAGGCGAAAGTAACAGTCAGGTGACGTAGTTAGCTAACCCTGGTTTTCCTGAGCTATGCTCGAATATAAAAACATACATCCCCTTTGTTCATCCAATATTTTATTTTTGCTCATCTTGGGCCAGTTTTGTGTTGAATTAAGAGTATGTAATTTTTAAATTATTTTACCTTGATGTTTTAAAAGCATTCGAATAAAATTACATTATTAATATTCTTACATTTCATTGCTGTTTTTGTCTAATAGAAGATTGGCACAACTGGGCTATGGCAGTTTATCACCTAGTATGGAATAAATAAATTATACGAATTACAATAATTATGAGATAAATAATTGGCATTGACATTCACTAAAGAGGAAACGTTAGAGTCTGAAGCCTAGTAAACTTGATAATTATCTTGACGTTCGTCTTCAGAAATTTAGAGAAACCGTTAATATTCTAGTTCACGATTAGCTATCTGAATCTTTTCCTCCCAAATGTGACTTTCCGTTCCAAAATATCCCACGTCTTTTCCTGGGTATTTGCACGGGAATCATATTCTCTCACAGATTTACGGAAACAGCTCGTTATTGCTACTGATTATCTTCCTATTATCCTATTTGCTTTTCCATGTGGCTTTTCTCCAGGACTTTAAGTGAATATCACTGCAGGTTACTAAATTTTCAACAATAGACCAAATAAATGCTTCTCATGTTTAATTTCAATTACTTCCTATTGTCTTTTAATTCTGTACTTCTTTTTTCTCTTGTACACATTTTCCCCCACATATTTCCCCTTTTAACCGCACACTTTCGTTGTCTGCTTTTGAGATTGCTCTGTGATAGATGAGGATATTTGTAAATGATGCGTCCTTACTACAGAACTTTGTCACAGTTGCACATGTGAATCATCGCTCAAATTTTGTGAAGTTAACTACACTTACCACTTTCATTTACTATGAGGCTGTTTCTCTGCAGGCCCTATAAGAAGAATTGTGTTCAACGTACTTCTTTACTTCACTTGTTCCTGTAGATCTAATTTCAATCTGTCATCCTGTTCTTCTTAAATTACAGAAGTTCTATTATGCCCGAATGTCAGGCATTTTACTATGCAACAAATGGAAAATATTTTCATTTTGATAGCCGTATCCATATTTTCAATGGCGAACTTCATTTTGGCGTGTTATTCTTCTAAGAAGAAGCAAGAAATCAAAAAACTTCCACTACTAGTACACCCAGTGAGTTCAGTACAACTAGATATTCTGTCTTCCATATTCTCATGGGCAACGCTTCGCTGAAACTTTAGCAGTATATCCCTCTTTCACCTAGAAGCCTGGGAATGGCAGCCTTTCAAGAGAGCTACTTACGCGTGTTTGCACGGTCATAGAAACCAGCGAGGCGGAGCAGTGATAAGGACACTAGACTCGCGTTCGGTTCAAATCTGCGTCCGGCCCTACAGATTCTGGTTTTCTGTGGTTTCTAGCTCCAGGCGAATGGCCGGATGGTTCCTCTGAAAGGACACGGCCAATTTCCTTCCCCTTCATTACCCTATCGGAGCGTGTTCTCCGGCTCTAATGACTTCGTTGTCTACGGGATGTAAAATACTAGTCTTCTAGACATTGTGTTGCTTCTTGTAATGACGAGATGGCTGTTGCTCAGAGAACCATAGAAACTTTGGCAGCTTCTGAAGGTTTCACTCTTGCATTATGACAGAATATTACATCTGGATGTATAAACAATAGAAAAATTAATGACCTCATATGTGCCCTCTTAACGAGGATGTCTATAGTATTTCATAAACGTCTCATTATATCAAAACAAAATTTCCAACAAATTATTTTATGCGTAGGCGAGAGTAGCTAGTTATGTTGCCAGCAGTCATAACCATTCTTAATCTATTATTACATTGAAATATCTATAGCCTTTTCAATTAATCAAACATCAATCGATATGTCCTTGCAGAGCTGCAAATATTAACAATTTTATATCGTCCAACTATTCTTCGCTGTAGCTCTCGAATGCAATCAGTAAAGTACAACTTTAAATTGCAGAAAAAAGCGTTAGAGTTTACCAATGTTAGATCTGTTTTCTGAGTTCAGTCTTAATTCAGAGAATCATGTTACAGAGCAGCGCATGCATAGAATATATGCGTGAAGGAATCATGGCTTCAAAAGACTGAATCGCGAGGAAGACTACGCGCCAGTGAAGAGAATGTACAGTACATTCGATAGTTGAGTATTCGGAGCCCAAAATTTGTCAGTAGTCCTAATTTGCATCTTATTATTTGGAAATCAACATTCCGTGATGTGATATGAAAGAGACTACAACTAAAAAATCAAAGGCACTGATCGCTGTAAACATCTCAGATTGCCAGATGTCATGCTGGAATCACGAATGTCGACGAAACACTTTTATCATGCATGATTTTCACAAGGAACGCTTCTTTTCATGTCAGTGGATGCATAAATCTGGACAACTGATGCATTTGGTGATAGGAGGTACGAAGCTATATAATATGATTCGTCCGCGTTTCGCCTGATGGAAAAAAGGAAAGAAAAAACAAGCAGCTTGTTTCCGATACCGCCTTCAAACTTTAAATCATGATACAGTTGTTCTGTTTTCCGCAAATTGAGAAACAATACAGGCAGATTGTTTTGCAACAGGTCGGTGCAGTAGCGTATTTAAACTTCATTGCATGATATGTGCTTAAAGACCGATCTATTCATCGGTGGTCTCCGAGTGGTCCAGATCTCATCTCATACAGCTGACTTCTTTCGTGTGTCATGTAGACACACAAAACTGTTTACTTCGAGAGAGCTCGTTAGTTAAAACGTGATAGATAGAATAGTGCGAGCGTTTTGTAGCTATCACGAACAACGCGATACCGTCAGTCAAATGCAAAATATAATATGCTTTAGTCACCTTGAGGGTGAAGCTTTTTGGTCTGTGTTTGCTTTAACAATAACATATGTTTTTGTATGGGATCCGCCTTTAGCAGAACACAATTTTGTTTGTTGTCCCAGACATGTTGTAAGTAGGCTGTTTAGGTTTTTATGTTGGTAACGCCACGCAGCGCTCTGTATGAAAATCACTGACTGTGCTGTGTGCAGTCTGTGGCTGGTTGGCATTGTTGAAATATCCTCTATCCTAGTGTTGGGCAGTTGGATGTGAACAGCGCATAGCGTTGCGCAGTTGGAGGTGAGCCGCCAGCAGTGGTGGATCTGGGGAGAGAGATGGCAGAATTTTAAGAGCGGACGATCTGGACGTGTGTCCGCCAGAAAGAGTAAATTTGTAAGTATTATTTTTGTCCCACCTCCCACATTATAATGACTTTTGAACACTATTAAGGTAAATACATTTTTTGTTCTCTATCAAAATCTTTCATTTGCTAACTATGCCTATCAGTAGTTAGTGCCTTCAGTAGTTACAATCTTTTATTTAGCTGGCAGTAGTGGCTCTCGTATTGCAGTAGTTCCAGCAACAAAGATTTTTGTGAGGTATGTGATTCGTGAAAGGTATAGGTTAATGTTAGTCAGGGCCATTCTTTTGTAGGGATTATTGAAAGTCAGATTGCGTTCCGCTAAAAATATTGTGTGTCAGTTTAGTGTTGATCAGAATAAGTAAAGAGAGAAATGTCTGAGTACGTTCAGTTCTGCTCAGCTGTTTGAAAATCAAATAACGTAAGAGGTTTATCAGCACAGTAATTCACTAATTTTTCTAAAGGGACTTTTCAATGTTTTACTGCCGTTGCAGCATCATCAGTGGTTTTTCTTATTATTATGGCTGTTAAACATAAGGAATGTACTTTATTGTTTAAATACATGTAAATATTAGTTTCTAAATCGTAATTACAGATTTTTGAAGACTACATAAAATTATGTATTCATATCTTCTTACCACATGATGTGGTTTCCCTAGATGTATTACGTTTTTACAGTGTCTGTTTTTCTTTACAATTTGTCATCTGCAACTATATACAACTTAATGTAGGCAAAATATTTACGCAGACATTACGATTTCTAAACTGTTATGGGTAAGCCTGAAAGTAATAATTTATGTGAAGGTTGTGTGTGTGTGTATGTGTGTGTGTGAATACATAATTTTATGTGATCTTCAAAAATCTCTAATTACGATTTAGAAGCTAATATTTACATGTATTTAAACAGTAATTTAAACAGTATAGACCATTTCTTATGTTTAACACCCATAATAATAAAAAACTCACTGATGATGCTGCAACTGCAGTGAAACATGTCTGGAACAACAATCAAAATTGTGTTTCGCTAAAGGCGGGCCCCACCCAAAAACATAAGCTAATATCCTTTAGATTTTGTAGCGGTACATGTAGTACTCATATCAAGGTTTATGAACGAAGGTACGAAAATGAGCACATTTGGGATTGGTTTTTATACACAAATGAATTTTTCTTTGTGGAAAATACAGAATGTTCCCTTTTCTGCGAGCAGTCACTGTAGGTGCTTTTCTATTGACTGTACTAATGGACCTATTTACATGGTCGAAGTTTGATTAAAATTAAAAAAAATTATTATTGTTGAGAGAAGAAAGTAATGAAAAAAAGCAGACTTTTGAGTCGAAATGCCTTTGTATTTCGTGGCAGAGATGATGCCACGTACCGAGACATACCACTCATCAGCGCATCATGCGTCTCTTTCAAGAGGAATAATACACATTCCCAAGTTCTCTAAAATCGTTCCGTGAGGGTTTTGTGGTGTACATACCCAGTTCGCTTTTAAAAAATCACAACCTATGCGACGCCTCGTATCACGATACAAACATTTAATTCAATAAACGCGAATTCGTGATCACATTTCGAATGAGAGTGACGATTTATTGTGCTTCGTAGAGGCATCAAACTTGTCTTTTAACTATCACGCTCACGTTTTATTATTTTTCATTTATTATGTATAAACATTTCATTCCTTGCTCTCACCATCCAACACAGTGTTTGATCTTTGATGTCCAACACGAGCTAGCTGGGAATGGGCCAGATGGAAGTATGTCTTACGACAACGGGAAACCTCTCTACAACATTGGTCGGAACCACAGAAATCGAATTTTTTAAATTTTGTTATTGGGATAATATAGTGTAATATATGTGTGAGTGTAGCAGATTCCATAACTTAGTCGATATGTACTGAATTACACCCGAAAAATAAAAATTAAAAATAAAAATTGAATGACGAAGGCAAAGCATATTGTTTTTCAAGACGAAGTATTTTGTCGTTCAGTGGAACGACGAAGAAAAGCATTTTGTCATTTGCACTACACACTTATAATATTAATATGCTGAGAGTAGTTGTGGATACAGCTTGATAGCGGTGCGATCTCAAGCGACAGATGGACCAACTTCCGTGCAAATCTCAGTTCATAAGCAAGGAACTTGTCTGAAAATTTGGGTATTTCTACAAGTTAAGGCTTAATGTCATCTGACGACACATTTGGAGCAAGTGCGAAGTATGCCACCCCTCATCAGACACAGCAGAGGGTTTTGAAATACGATTAAGACTCTTTGTGTGAAAAAGTGTTGATCATAAACGGAATGCTTCGTCTTTCCTTCCGCCATCGGCCTTATTCTGGGATTGAATATTCGAGACGACTTCCTGTAGAACATTGTGATTTGTAGATATCGACATCGAGTAGTAAGGCTAGCGTTTAAAAAGTTAACACCTTCCTAATAAGGCTCAAATACTAGGGACAGTGTAAGGGATTTTAACGAAGACAAGGTGTTACTAATGTATTATTTTTGTCCCACTTCCCACCCCATGTATTTACTTTCAGTTGTTGATTCGCCACAAATTAAGATTATTTTGTCTCTTTTTCGGAATATCTACGACATGCGTATTCGGTGTACGACAGTTATAAAGTTGCTACATTGTCAATGAATGTCAAGCGGACCAGAGAAATTAAGTCCGTACTAAATATTATAGGCACGTTCGTAAGAAATGCTGCCGCTAAGATTTTACTTACCTTTTTCTTACCTTTTTTCGTTTAGGTATAAGTTTTTAAATGACAATGTTCATGATGTGGTTTACACAATCACGAACTGATACCACACTGGAAATAATAGTAATCCCTAGAACCGAATGGTATATCGTCGTTTTGCCGCAAGATAGTGAGCCCGAACTGCACCCTCTAGTAGCTGGCGCTGCCTGGTGCGTTTCGTCGCAAGCTGTAGTTTACCCTGACGCCGCTAGATGGCACGATGAACTTATTTTTCACGTTCCGACGAGACACTGGAAATGTGGCAGCTGGCCGCAGTGAGACAATTGTAGTAACAAAAAAGTTCAACTCAGTGTAACCCATGTTTACGAACAAATATCATACAAAGTTTGGAACAGAGTAAGTGTCACACAAAGAGAGCACGTAGTTTGTATTGTCAATTGTAATGTATATCATGTCAAATTTTTCAGCCCTAGGACCCATTCATTCAAGACTGAGAGTTGCCCCCATTCATTGTCGCACGTAAGCGATTTTACAGTTTTCACTTGTAGTAAAAGCAATTTTATGCTGTGTAGCAAAGTAGTTATTTGTATCGCGAAGGAATCCAAACGATGTCGTCTACATAATTCTGAGGAGTGGTCTTAGAAGAAGGGTGAGACAAGTAGCTTTGAAGTTGAACAAAGGCATGAAGAAAAATCAACCAATGGCAACTGTCTCAAATTAGTTTTAGAAAAAATGTAGAATTAGTACTTCCATTGGACATTTCGGGAAAAAATAGAATTACGTGCAAATTTATTCTAAAAAAAGGAAGAAGCTTCATTGTTCTTAATCTGCAGGACCTCTGGACTCAGAGAGCACAGGTTTAATGGTTGACTGAAACATGTATAACGGAAAGTAAAGGGTACAAATCCTTAAGATGTCCTTTGACTGTGCTTTTATAAAACACTAAAGGGGAACAGATTCTATTTTTTGTGTCGCAATGGCGTTCATACAGGATTATCAGTTGCGTACGTAATAATCACCGCAAGGAGACGATAGTCTGTGCAAATGACTAGGTTAGCATTTGTCATATTTAATATATGGACCACATCATGGACAAGGAAAGAAGCTCCGAACAACACCGTTGTTCGTAAATTTTTATAGGAAGACACTTACTTTCCATCCGTCACCTCACAATAGTGGCTGGGTGGTTACGGAAATATTAAATACCGTGAACTCCAAATCCTTGAATTTTTGCTTTTAACAATTAATTTATTGCCGGATTTTAGTTTCAGTAGCTTTTTAAGCTTTTCAAGAGACTCCTCGAAGGCACTCATTTACTTGTTACGTAACAGTCCTTTATAGACAGCTCGAGGGCTTTTTTTCTTTCTTCCACGTAATGTAGACGGATGTGCTGAGAAACAACGTGCACGAAAGAGAAAGAACATATCTCGGATAATCTGTTGTTTGCTTTACCATAACACGATTAGTTCGAGAAACGTCTCCCACAGACTTCATATGAAGCGAAGATGGCATGGTTCCTTTTCTTCCTATTTCCTTTCCTCCAATTTTACCTATGGAAGTGAAGTGTTTGAACTTTTTCCTTACTTAAAGTCTGTAATAATGTAATTAGCGATATAGTTTTCTGAATTTTCTGTTGATTTATGAGTGACGCGTTTAACGTATTTTGCTTTAAATCCATGATTGTGACCTACATTTGTGTATTCTACAAATGTCGGCAGTAATATTGTTTTCATGCTAATCTTTTTCCTTTGACTGCACTGCACACTCATCTGACAGGCGCCATGTTTACTTTTGCCGGTTTTTATCCCGTTATTATTTTAGATTATTCAGGAACAGATCCGTAATCTTGACGTTCATACAACTGACGTTCGCTTTGCGGAGATGTTTATTTCATAAAAATGTTCCTCTTTATTCTGTAATACTGCAACTGTGTATGCCAGAGGAACTCATTCCACATTATGAAGAGGCCATCCCAACAGTAAATGAGTGTGCAGAGTTTAATCAGTGGCAGATTACTTCCCTGCCGTCTGTGTTCAGAGGTCGTATTCAGCTATGCTTGACGACTACCAGAGAAAATTAAATCAATCTCTAGTCGAACAGAAGGCCTAAACTAGAAGTCCTGTACAATAACTTTTGTGACACTTAGCCTTATGCCCCAGTGTTGAAAAATGCAGGGTTCTTGTAAACGGCCAGAGGCTTTACACAACAGGTGTTTGCCGAGGTTGTATGGAATGTACACAATGGTTTTATTTTTAGAGCAAGTAACTCGCCAACCATTGAATAGAAATGTACAGATTCTCCACACTGCTTCTTATTCTTCTTCTCGAGTATCGCTTTGTCTTGAGAGACGATATGCAGTCTCAAAAATTCTTAACCAATTATTTCTGTTCCTGGCTTTCGTGGTCCATTCTCCTTTACCCAGGTCCATCGCTGCCGTGTACCTGTTGATGACATCCTTCTTTGTTGTCCTTGGCTGTCCTTGCCTCTTCTACCTTACACAAATCCTCAGTTTGATACTCTTGGTTGCCTCTCCTCTTCTATCCTAGTTAGGTGTCCTGGCCACATCAGTCTTCTTTTCTTTATTCTTCACACAATATCAGCTTATGAGTATAAATCTGCCAGTTCCTGGTTTTTTAATGTCCTCCAGTCCTGTGTCTGGGTCTCCCACTTGGGGTCAAATATTTTTCTTAATATCTTTCTCTCGAAGACCATCAGTTTTTGTTCATCTGTGTTCCTTGATGTAAATGTTTCAGAGCTATACAGAACTACCGAGAGAATTTCTCTCTTGAATAGTCTAATTTTAAAATTTCTCGAAACCACTCTCCTGCGCAGCACATCCTAGTAGGCAAAATGTGCTCTATTTCCTGCTGAGATCCTCAATTTACATTCTGTTCTGCTAGCTTCAAAATGCTTCCCAAGTGTTTACACATATCAGTTCTTTCAAAAGTTCGTTCACCAACTGTCGATGGCGTACCGACACTGGATACGTTGCTCACAGCCAGTTTTTCAGTTTCCTCTTCATTAAATTGTAAATCATCTGTCCTTGCAAGTTTTCTATTTGAACTAGTCATGATCTGCAAGTTCCCTTTGCTGTCAGTTATTATAACAACGTAGTCCGCATATGTAAAGCGCTTTATTGTTAATACTCAGTTTTAGTCGATCTTGTATTAATATTTGGCCTCCACACTACACTTACCAAAAATGACACCCCCCTCCAGATTAAAATATTAATATATTAGTGTTTGTATCATTATTGAAAAAAAGAAACACACACGGTGCTCACATATTGCGTAAGCCTCGCATATTCCTAGCATTGGCGAAGCCCCACATATTCCTAACATTGGCTACATGAATAAATCAATGTTGGTGTGACCTTCAGAAGAAACGACACATATGAACGAAAAGACGGACTGTATGCGAATTCGAACCTTTCATGCGTCATATAAAAGCTGTAGCTGCATCCTTCGACCTCCCACTAAAATCAACTTGAGAAATAACTGATAACTTTAACGCAAACCTCATTTAAGTAATATTTAAGAGAATTTTAACTGTTATTCAATACATCGCAAAGCTTACATTTTCGTAAACGGTAAACGAGCATAAACATATTACCAAAACATTGTGATTCATGACACATGCATCGAAACCTAAATCATGATAGTTGTTGACAACAGACAGGAGGTTCTCTTTTATGACGTTCACACTGAAACTTTAATCAGTGATAGTGATGCAGTTAAAGCAAAAATAGTCACCAAGATATGAGAAACAAATACTAGAGTATACATGTTCAGTAGAATGATAAGAAAAAAATTACCTCATTCTTCGGACAACAGCTAACATCATTTGATTCGGTTAATGAATATGCAGGGGAACGGTGTCTAGAGCTCAAGTGAACAGTCAATCAAACTGTATCAAAATATTTGTCACTTTCCTAATATTTATCCCGTCCTACGGTGTATGCTGCTTTCGTGCTACGGTAAATTTATTTTAACTTGGCGGAAGTTCGGTGCGATCTCTACCTGTTAACTGTGAAAATTTTGCTAAGTGTGTTACCGTATTTTCTAATGCGGGACTGAGGACCAGCCTAACAGCTGCTTAACCGAGCGTGGAAAGCCGGCTAAAAACGGGCCGCAAGCTGGTCGGTCATTAATTAGTCAAGTGTATTCAAGCCGGATCTGGATCATCTCCGTGCCCTACAAGTTAAGCTAGACAAGCAGGTCCTTTACAAAAAAAAAAAAAAAAAAAAAAAAAAAAAAAAAAAAAAAAAAAAAAAAAATGCAAAATAATTGAAGTACTCAGGCTACATTAGGATGCCTATTAACTGCTAATTGAAACTCGCTCGGTTACCCGAAGGGCAATAACTGAAATGTTTAACAACTATCGTTGTTCAGTAGTATTAATAGACTCACGTAAAAGTCTAAAAATTATGTTCATATGTTAAGATTGTCAGTGGCACTATAGTCAGTGTTTATATATTTTGTTACGAAGTACGGAAGGAGTAGGAGGAGAATAGTTTTTAACGTTCCGTCGATAAAGAGGTCATTATTGACAGAACAAATGTGTGTGTGAAATCGTATGGGACTTAACTGCTAAGGTCATCAGCACCTAAGCTTACACACTACTTAACCTAAATTATCCTAAAGACAAACACACACACCCATGCCGGAGGGAGGACACGAACCGCTACGGTCGCAGGTTCGAATCCTGCCTCGGGCATGGATGTGTGTAATGTCCTTAGGTTAGTTTGGTTTAATTAGTTCTAGGGGACTGATGACGTCAGATGTTAAGTCCCATAGTGTTCAGAGCCATTTGAACAATTTTTTTGAAGGACACGAACCTCCGCTGTGACCTGCCGCACAGTCCATAACTGCAGCGTCTACACCGCTCGGTTAATCCCGCCGGAATTGACGGAGCAAAATCTCGGATTAGGAAAGGATAGGGAAGGGAATCGGCCGATCCCTTTCAAAGGAACCATGCCGGCATTTACCCGCAGCAATTTATCGAAATCACGGAAAACTTAAATCAGGATGGACGAACGCGGGTTTGAACTGTCGTCGTCACGAATGCGAGTGCGGTGTGCTTACCCCTGCGCTACCTAGCTCGGTACAAAATGTTGATGAGCAATGAGGAAAAGTATTCAGTAACAGAGAAGGAGGCACTGCCTACATTATTTGGATTCACGAAACTCCACTGCTGTGTGCCTGGATGACAATTTGTTGTAGTTGACCACATGGACTTGTGGTTCCTCTTAATAAGTAAGGTCGACTTTATCCCTTCAGGAAAGACGTCCCATGACATCCGTTCAAGTTCATCGTTGATCCATTCACTCAGTTTTATTTATGACAGAAGGCAGTTAACACTCTGACCAAATACGCTGAGCTACCGTGTCGACAAAAAATCTCCCACCTGGAGCCACTTCGCTCGGTTTTACGAAATACAACCGAAATTGGTAACAAAAACCTGAAAGCAGAAATATTGACTTCTTGAAATGTTCCTTCCCAAAGGAAAAACAAGAGCCGTTACTACAAAGTACGTGGTATAATGCAGGAAAAATGAACGGCATAGCAGTAAGAGCTAGTGGTAATGAAAGACTGCTAAATTCGATGAAATCCATCGAGCACTCAGGCTCGACAGAGTCGGGTTGCACACAGAATTTGCAAGTGAATGAAATTCATCCCTGACCATAATCTAACACAGACCCTTTCAACAGAAAACTGAGCCCAGCTACAGTAAGAAAGCACGTGTCTCACGTGTGTTCAAAAATAGTAGCAGCACTGGCCCCCAGATCTACCGCCCTATAACAAAGTGGATTCACTGTGTTCAGACTCTCTGAAGCTTTTGATTTGACGCTACAACGACACCTACTACACGTAAAACTGATATTTTTAATTTATCTGAAGATGGATCTTGTGAATCTAACCGGACATTTTAAAAAATTAAACCAATATAGATGGACAGAAAAAAACCTGTTTTACGACAGGTGTTGGCGGGTCACCTTAGAATACATAACATTCATTCCTGCAAACATACGGCAAGAAATACACTCGACCGGGTTACCTAACAATTTTACGGGGAGGCTGAGAATTTCTAAAAAGGCAGAACACGAAACGTAACTATCAGTAGAGAGCCATTTACAAAGACTGCGCCCCATGCAAGTGAATTAGAATCGTTGTAATCATACATTAATGATTTAGTGGGTATTATTAGTTTCACTGCCAGACTCTTCGTAGATGATATGATTATACTTATTATATTATATTACAAGATTTTATCCTAAAAAAGTGTGTAATTGTGTCAAGTTAGAAACAGAAAAAATAGCAGCTTGTCTAATAGGCTAATTCTTACCTTTTAATGCAAAGAAATGTGAAGTTGGGTCGTTCATAAAACTTAGTTTTGTAGAAGGCTGACTATACGATTAGTTAAGGAGGACAAATATCGGGAGGACAAATGTGTAGAACGACGATATGAACGCAGCTGTATTTAAAGTGGGTAACAGGATTCTGTTTATAAGTAGGATACTAGGAATTTGCTTTTCGTCTACGAATGAGATTACTTAAAAGGCACACTCAGCAAGCTGGCGCAGGAGGATGGCTATTTAAATCCACGCCGGTCAGTAATATTTAGATTTTCCGTTGTTTCCGCAAATCGTTTAAGGCCAGTGCGGGGGTGGTTTCATTGAACCGGACACGACCGACATCGTATCCCATTTTATTCCATTCCTAGCTTCAATTTTGTCTTTAATGACCACGTAATCGATAGGATTTAAAACCTAATCTTACTTCCTTGTTTCTGTGGCCAATACTGGAATAGTGCACAAATGTGTGGGATCTGCTGCTCAAATGTGTGGCAGCCATATTACGTTGAAACAATCTGTTACGACAGTAAACGTAAAAGTTCTTTTTCCGACAATAGATTTGTACAATTGGCGAATATCTGTTACAGATACAAAAATATCTTAACAGTCAAACAATAAAGTAGTCATTCCTCCCATGCTGGATCCATAAATGGAACAGGAAGAAACATCCCTTCACGAAACAAGAAAAAATATGGATGTGTGTGTAAATATAGGCCTGACAGTTTGCTGAGAATGACTCAGAATTATTCCAGTCGAGCATTCGTATAAAGCCTGTGAGTGAATGGAGGACAGCCTAAGACAGAATGCTCAGGCTACATTATATAGAAAAACCGGTTTTAAATCTCCAAGGTTTAACTGCTTCTTACATTTCCAGTAAGCGTTAAGTGCTTGATGCCATGTCGAATGAAGTCTGAAATAGTTACGGATAAATGTACTCTTTTGTTGAACTCAGTTATTGTACTTGTATACACGTCCGATCATGAAAGAACTGATATAGTACTGTGTGGAAGAATGTACTACTTCTTCTCTCAACACAGTTTCATAGTGCCTCCTCAAATTGTAACCCACCTTAATTACGGAAAACAGGGATATTTTCCATTCTCTATCATGAAACTGCAATGTTATAAATTTTAAAGTAGTTGCTTACTGTCATTTGCCAGCACCTTCTGTACGCATGATTACTATTTCCAAATCTCTGATACTTGCAGACGACTAAACGTTATGAGGATTTGGGCCCCATGCTCTTAGCAATTTATAACACGTTCGAAAATCTCCAGGATAGTGTATAACCTATTAAGCATTACTCACTACCATTCTAAACATATATAACAGTTTTGTGCATATTGTTTTGTTCTCAGTAAGTTCAAAGAAGGACAGCTCGTTTTGTATTGTCACTAACTAGGGAAGACAGTGCTATGCACGTGATATGCGAATTGGGGCGGCAATTATTAACAGCGGTTCGGAGTGGCCGTGCGGTTTGTGGCGTCATGTTGTGGACTTCGTGGCCCCTCCCGCCGGAGGTTCGAGTCCTCCCTCGGGCATGGGTGTGTGTGTTGTTCTTAGCATAAGTTAATTTAAGTAGGGTGTAAGTCTAGGGACCGAAAACCTAAATAGTTTGGTTCCTTAGGTACTCACACAGATTTGAAAATTTTCTGAATTATTAACACAAATGCGTTTTTAGTTGTGGCAGAATTTTCTCATGGAATTTCAGTCATCAGCTTTCTCCTCAAAATGTGAAAAAAATCTTGTTGGGGTCCACCTGCATAGGGAGAAATGATTATCATAATAAAATGAGACGAGTCAGAGCTCATACGGAAAGATGTACATGTTCGTTTCTCCTGCGCGCCATTACAGAGTGAAGCTATAGAGAAATAGCTTGTAGGTGGTTCGATAAATGAGAGATGTAGAGTAATCATGTAACTCTAGATGTAGCTGTAACATAATACTAAAGCACATGAGCTGTAGGTTATAAGACAAGTTAGCAGGCGGTACGAAGTAGATCGCACCAACACACAAGTTCATAGTTTTCTTATACTCAATACAAAAATGTACGATAAGTCCGGATTGGAAACAGTTAATATGGTGTAAATAATCTTTATAGCCAGGATGTAAATGCGCATTCGTGCCATACAGAAATCTCTTGTTCGAAATATGCCCCTTCTTGGATAAATACAGTCTTTATCTTCTAATGACCGAACCGGTAACGTAAATTATAACTGAACTCTTTGCAACGTAGGCTATTATGTATGATATTAATTTTTCATCTACGAAAATAATCTATAAATAAAATCAGAAGCGACGTCGGAAATAAATACTCAAATAAAAACAAACAAAAAATAAAATAAAATTAATGCTGCAAGAGTGGAAATTGCAATGTAGTTTCAATGGTATTTATTGTACACGCAAGTATCTGCTTCATTTGTTGATACTCGAGTCCTTTATGTAGAAATTTGTGGTAGCGTAAGGAAATTTTTTGAACATAGCTCCCGCAGAAACTGGCCGCTGGGGTATTAAACAGCGGTGTGACTGGCTCTTTGAGTAATGGAAGCGCTATCATTGTCATCATTATGAAATATTAGTTGTAGGGGTCACTTATACCTGGCGATCTCTTATTCTCTTTTCAGGACTGCCATTTTATCTATTCATCCTGAACATGGTCGTGTCCTTAGAACGAAGCTTAAAGCTGACATGCATTGATTTTCCGTCTATCAACCCTTACACACAGGTCTCTACCAAATCCTAAAACTTTGTGTTTCTAGACAAATAACAAGAGGTCGTAATAAAATTAAACTACAGAGGAACAATGTGTTCTTGTAGGAGAATGTCATCAGCCGATTTCCTTTTTGCTGATTAAAGAAATGATAGCTATGTTCTTCTATAAACAATCGGTTCTTTTTTTAATGGAATAAGTTATCTGAAATTCTGAATGTGTTGTGAATATTAGAGTTGCAGAATCTTTGATTCAGAGAACTGTGCCCCCCAGAAATCATAAATACGGGACACAGCCATAACCAAGAGGGCACCACACCGCAAGGCCAACTTCCAGAAAGGACAACATATTTATGATCAGACACCATATAGACCAAGATGTATCGACCGTTAGTACCACAGTGTTAACACCATGCCTCAAGACAGCATCACAACATATCTATTAACGCCGCCCAGAAGAGGCTAGCTTGAGATTCTACTATTTATATAAGTCGTCACTCACTGGATTCAGGACTTGCCCAGTGTTCAAAGATTGATCAGGGCAAGTGAACGCTTAACTCCATTGCTACGCATCATCTACACACTAGAGTTACTTAATATATAATTTATCTCAATAAATTACTTTAAATTGCTAATCTACGTTTTCATCATTTTGTCGTAGATTGCCTAACCGTATTTGGCACTGTGATGAGATTTTATAGTTGCTGCGTGCAAGCAAACCACCTCCTAACAACGACTACTTTTGGTGGTAAGGGGTTCTCTTCCTGCCACATTTATGTTTGATGCCAAGAGTTTTCGGTGAATACAACATAAAAACCTCTGGCCAGGCTTTGTAGTTGCTGCTGCAAGCAAGCCACCTCTATATGTAGCAACTGCCTTCGATGGCAGGATTTTCTCTTCCTACCACATGTTACGTTCGACATCAAAACTATTTACTGAATAAACATAAAGCAGGGTTCGATGCGTCCCACATTAGAGAGCCTTCACAACTCTGGATCATCGGTTGACTGTCATTCAGCTTACCTCGCAGACGCAAAAGTGAAAGTTTACGTTACACCTCCATCACGCTGTGTGACTAGTCAATGTATCTATGCCAATTGGGTGCAGACACATCACAGAAACGTTCCTTATGCTCAACATCTCTTCGCTCCCAAATTCATGTCGTAAATTCACTGTGCGTGTTACTAACTCACATTCGTTCATTTCCAGATGCATTCATTCATGGGTTACACTGGACGTCACTGTAATTTTCGTCAATCATATGTGACTAGTAGCTGCTCTAATTTTGTAAGGTATCCAAAGCTGACATAGTTCCTAGAAATTCGCATTGTTTAAAATTTACTAAATATTTACGAAGCTTTTTTGCTTCCAAATGGTACTTACAGTTCACTCTGAATTTTTATCATTTGTACAAGAGTAAATTTATTGAAAATTATTGACAGGGTCCAGGTGTATTTTATTGTTGCTGTCACTCTAACTTTTATATTTAACTAGTGAACTTATAATTTTACAGATTCCTTCCATGAAGCTTTTACTCACATGTGTTAAGTAAATGACTCTTAACCAGCGTCTGATCACTTATAAACAATACGGCACAGTTTCATGTTAATTTACAAGTTATATCATTCTAACGATAGGAGACCCGACTCGAAGAAACTGCAGAAAAACACGACCTTACACTCACCCGCACAGCAAACAACCGCCTTAGTGAGAAGGCGCATCAAAAACGAAAAGGAAATAAAGCAAATCGAAAAGTAATAGATTCGCAAAACAAGTTTGTTACATATTTATCGGAACTGTAATCGCTGGAAGAGTGAGCGTCCTTCTGCAGGAATAGAGTGGTATCACGGTTACAGTTAAGTGGAGCCACCGCTTCAGTTCATAAGGCAAAAGTAGACGACAACGTCATCGCAAATTGTGTAGGCAGTACAGTGGTACTAACAGTAAACTAAGAGCAAGTAAGACACTACATGCATCATAAGCTACAAGAGTGTTCTCTGGCAATAAACATGAACTCGGACACTGAGTAGAACATAAAATGAATAACTTACTAATAACAGCTAATTATCAGGTGGCGGAGGCCCTGCTAATTTTATTGACTGGACTTGGTGTGCAAAATATATGAAACATGGACTGTGTCTTTTACACATAAAAAAAGTTTTGCATCACCCCAGTTCCCATAACTCCTGAAGGTACACGTTGACTGTGGATGCTGTATCACAGACACAGTCCCTTTGACTGTTCAGGGATGTCACTAAACCAAAGATGTAAACAACCATGCATGAGCAGCGTCTTTTAGAGGGAGGGGGTCCGACAGACGATCAGTTCTAATCATTCCACAAGGAAGGAGGTACACGGCTCATGTTATCTGTAGTTCCGCCATCCCCAGACGGTCATTACCGCGGTTCGATCGCGTCCTCGTTATTACTTTGTGCCAGGAAGGGCTCTCAACAAGGGAAGTGTTCGGGGGTCTCGGAGTGACACAAAGCGATGTTGTTCGGACATGCAGGAGATACAGAGAGACAGGCACTGAGGATGACATGCCTCGCTCAGGCCGCCCAAGGACTACTACTGCAGTGGATGAGCGCTACCTATAGATTACGGCTAGGAGGAACACAGACAACAACGCCACCATGTTGAATAATGCTTTTCGTGCAGCCACAGGAGATCATGTTACGACTCAAACTGTACACAAAAGGCAGCATGATGCGCGAATTCACACCCGCCGTTCATGGCGAGGTCCATCTTTGCAACCACGACACCATGCAGCGCGGTATAGACGGGCCCAACAATATGGTGAATGGACCACTCAGGATTGGCATCACGTTTTCTTCACCGATGAGTGTCACATATGCCTTCAACCAGACAATCGTCGGAGACGTGTTCGGAGGCAACTCGGACAGGCTAAACGCCTTAGACACACTGTCTAGCAAGTGCACCAAGGTGGAGGTTCCCAGATGTTTTGGGGTGGCATTATATGGGGCCAACGTAGGCATCTGGTGGTCATGGAAGGCGCCGTAACGGCTGCACGACACTTGAATTCCATCCTCTGACCGATAGTGCAATCATATCGGCAGCATATTGGCAAGGCCTTCGTTTTCATGGACGACAATTCGCGTCCCCATGGTGCACATCTTGTGAATGACTTCGTTCAGGACAACGACATCGCTGGACAAGAGTGGCCAGTATGTTCTCCAGACATGAACCTTGCCGAACATGCCTGGGATAGATTGAAAAGGGCTGTTTGTGGACGTGACCCATCAACCACTCTGAGTGATCTACCCCGAATCGCCGTTGCGGAGTGGGACAATCTGGACCAACAGTGCCTTGATGAACTTGTGGATAGTATGACACGAAGAATACAGGCATGCATCGATGCAAGAGGACGTGCTACTGTGTATTAGAGGTACCGGTGTGTACAGCAATGTGGACCATCACCTCTGAAGGTCTCGCTGTATGGTGGTACAACATGCAACGTGTGGTTTTCATGAACAATAAAAAGGGCGGAAATGATGTTTATGCTGATCTCTATTCCAATTTTCTGTACAGGTTCCGGAACTCTCGGAACCGAGGTGATAGAAAACTTCTTTTGTTGTGTGTACACTCCTGGAAATGGAAAAAAGAACACATTGACACCGGTGTTTCAGACCCACCATACTTGCTCCGGACACTGCGAGAGGGCTGTACAAGCAATGATCACACGCACGGCACAGTGGACACACCAGGAACCGCGGTGTTGGCTGTCGAATGGCGCTAGCTGCGCAGCATTTGTGCACCGCCGCCGTCAGTGTCAGCCAGTTTGCCGTGGTATACGGAGCTCCATCGCAGTCTTTTAACACTGGTAGCATGCCGCGACAGCGTGGACGTGAACCGTATGTGCAGATAACGGAATTGGAGCGAGGGCGTATAGTGGGCATGCGGGAGGCCGGGTGGACGTACCGCCGAATTGCTCAACACGTGGGGCGTGAGGTCTCCACAGTGCATCGATGTTGTCGCCAGTGGTCGGCGGAAGGTGCACGTGCCCGTCGACCTGGGACCGGACCGCAGCGACGCACGGGATGCACGCCAAGACCGTAGGATCCTACGCAGTGCCGTAGGGGACCGCACCGCCACTTCCCAGCAAATTAGGGACACTGTTGCTCCTGGGGTATCGGCGAGGACCATTCGCAATCGTCTCCATGAAGCTGGGCTACGGTCCCGCACACCGTTAAGCCGTCTTCCGCTCACGCCCCAACATCGTGCAGCCCGCCTCCAGTGGTGTCGCGACAGGCGTGAATGGAGGGACGAATGGAGACGTGTCGTCTTCAGCGATGAGAGTCGTTTCTGCCTTGGTGCCAATGATGGTCGTATGCGTGTTTGGCGCCATGCAGGTGAGCGCCACAATCAGGACTGCATACGACCGAGGCACAAAGGGCCAACACCCGGCATCATGGTGTGGGGAGCGATCTCCTACACTGGCCGTACACCTCTGGTGATCGTCGAGGGGACACTGAATAGTGCACGGTACATCCAAACCGTCATCGAACCCATCGTTCTACCATTCCTAGACCTGCAAGGGAACTTGCTGTTCCAACAGGACAATGCACGTCCGCATGTATCCCGTGCCACCCAACGTGCTCTAGAAGGTGTAAGTCAACTACCCTGACCAGCAAGATCTCCAGATCTGTCCCCCATTGAGCATGTTTGGGACTGGATGAAGCGTCGTCTCACGCGGTCTGCACGTCCAGCACGAACGCTGGTCCAACTGAGGAGCCAGGTGGAAATGGCATGGCAAGCCGTTCCACAGGACTACATCCAGCATCTCTACGATCGTCTCCATGGGAGAATAGCAGCCTGCATTGCTGTGAAAGGTGGATGTACACTGTACTAGTGCCGACATTGTGCATGCTCTGTTGCCTGTGTCTATGTGCCTGTGGTTCTGTCAGTGTGATCATGTGATGTATCTGACCCCAGGAATGTGTCAATAAAGTTTCCCCTTCCTGAGACAATGAATTCACGGTGTTCTTATTTCAATTTCCGGGAGTGTATGTTAGTTAATAGTGACACATCGTGCTAGTTTCGCCCCTAAAGTTTGCACTCAAGTGTAGCTATGTAATTATATCATAGGTCTACGTCGTTAAGTGAGGACTTGCTCAGAATTCACCTGGGTGAAATCCGATATGCTATATCTTGAACGGTTCCTGAAATGTTTTAGGCGAACAGCTTGTCTGGATCACCTTATACTGAGAACCCATCTCCATTAAACTAATCCACGCCGTGACGTAGGCCTGTGCAATGTTACCGAAACGTCTATAATTTGAGCTATGTAATAAACAGTTTCTAACATGATGCGGTAGTATACCGCCATGGAAGCACGTTGCAGATTATACACTACTGTCTGTGATGATCACAAACCCTACTAAGAACCACGTCCCGCCCGTTCTAATGTCTTTCAAAGGAAGTGCTATTTCTGTTCATCTCATGGTGTATTTCTTTCAGTTACCTTCCTGTTCTGTACTGTACTGTAGCAGTCCTTTTTATGTATATCCACGTCTCCGTCTACATCTCCACAGATACTCGGCAAGCCACCGTATGGCGTGTGGCGGGGTGTACCCTGTACTACTAGTCATTGCCTTTCCTATTTCACTCGCAAACAGAGCGAGGGATAAACGACTATCGATAGGTCTCCCTACGAGCCCTAATTTCTCGTATCTTATCTTCGTGGCCCTCACGCGCAATGTATGTTGGCTGCAGTAGCATCGTTCGGTAGTCAGCTTCAAATGCCGTTTCTCTAAACTATCTCCGTTGTGTTCCTCGAAAAGAACGCCCCCTTCCATCCAGGGATTCCCATATGAGTTCCCGAAACATCTTCATAACACTGACGTGCCCGCGCCGCGCTGGATTTCCCGAGCGGTCTAGGGCGCTGCAGTCATAGACTGCGCGGCTGGTCCCGGCGGAGGTTCGAGTCCTCCCTCGGACATGGGTGTGTGTGTTTGTCCTTAGTAAGTTAGGTTAAGTAGTGTGTAAGTCCTATAAGATTTAACACACATTTGAACATTTTACGTGCCCGCCTTTGAATTGCTTCCATGCTTCCCTTCAATCCAACATGGTAAGGATCCCAAACACTCTAGCATTACTCAAGAATAGGTCGCACCAGCATCCTTCCCTACCGCTCCTCACATGCTCATTCCATTTCATATCGCTCAGCAACTTCACGCCAAGATATTTAAACGACGTGACTGCTTTAAGCATAACACTACTAATGCTGTATCCGAACATTACTTGTTTGTTTTTCCTATTCATCCACATTAACTTACGTTTTTCTACAGTTAGAGCAAACCGCCATTTGTCACAGCAACTGGAAATTTTATCTAGTCATCTTGTATCCTCTCACAGCCATTCAACGTCTGACGGCTTACCGTACACCACATCATCATCAGCAAACAGCCGCAGATATCTCCCCACCCTGTCTGCCAAATCATTTATGTATACAGAAAATGACAGCGCTCCTATCACATTTCGTTGGGGCGATTCTTACGATACCCTTGTCTCTTATGAACACTCGCCGTCGAGGACAACATACTGGGTTGTATAAATTGATAAGTCTTCGAGCCACTCACACATCTGTGAACCTATTCCATATGTTCGTCTTCTTTAACAGCCTGCAATGGGGACCGTGTCAAATGCTTCATCCATAGTTCGCAGTACATTACGAGAGAAACGGTCAAGCTAAGTTTCGAATACGTGATGCTTTCTAAAACTATGCTGATTCGTGTACCTCAGTGTCTCAATCCCCAGAAAATTTATTATATTCGAAATGAAACTGCAACAGACAGATGTTAGGAATATTGGTCTGTAATTTTTGGGGTCGGTGTTTGGCCCTTTTTATATAAATGAGTCACTTGCACTCTTCCCAATCGTGTGGGATTTTTCGCTGGACGAGAGATTCGTGATAAATGCAAGCTAAGTAAGGGGTCAACCCAGTAGAGTACTCTTTGTAAAATCGAACTGGGATTCCATCCGGACCTGATGACTTACTTGCTTTCGAATCTTCCCGTTCTTTCTCTACACCAGAGATGCTTGTTACTGTGCTGTCCATAAGAAAATCTCTCCGATGTTCAAATGTCGGTATGTTTGCATGATTCTCCTGCGTATGAGCCCCAATTTCTCGAATCTTACCTTCGTGATCCTTACGCGCAATTTCTTGAACGCGAAGTTTAAAACTTTGGCTTTCATTTTGCTATCTTCAGTTGTCTTACCAGACTGGTCAACAAATGACGGGATGGAAGCCTTAGAACTCCTTTAGCGATTTTACATAGGACCAGAATTTCCTGGGTGTCTCTGCCAGTCCTTTTGCTAAGGTATGACCGTGGTAGTTGTATGCTTCAGCCATAGATTTTCTCACAGACGCACTAATCTCTACTAAACTTTGCTCGACGTCATTCACGCGTTATCTTCTGAACCGAAAGTGCAACAGCCTCTTCTTCCTCAGCATTTTCCAAATTTCTTTATTAAACCATGGTGGGTCTTTTCCATCGCTAATCCACTTAGTAGGCCTGTAAGTCTCCAGACCATGATCTAGAATCTGCTTAAACTTTGCCCATAATTCCTCTACGTGCATCTTACTGGACCTAAGTGATGTCAATTCACTGTCTAACTGAGATGCTAACATACTTATTTGCTTTTTCTAGCAGAAACATTTTGCGAGCCTTCTGACTGATTTATTAACTTTCGTAATTATAGTAGTTTCGATGACATCATGATCACTAATCCCCGTCACTATGCTCAAGCCTGTTTGTAGGTATAAGGTCGAAGGTATTGTCATTGCGGGTGGGCTGCCGAACTAGCTGCTCAAGACAGTTTTCGGAAATGTTTTCGCAATGTTGTCTGTTCCCCTGCAATGAATCCATAGACGTCCCAGCCTGTACTCGGCAGGTTAAAGTCACCTCGAACAAGTATTGCATGATCTGGACATTTAAGCGCTACAGACTGTAGACTTCCTTTGAACGACTTTAAAACTGCTATAGCGCATTTGGGTGGACTGTAAAACCTTCCGACAATTAACCTGATTTCAACTATACATGTTATACGCGGTCAGCTAACTTCATTGTCACATTTAATTCGACCTCAATAGAGACAATATTTTTGTCAAATGCAATGAACACTAATCCACATGTGGCGTCTAATCTGTCTTTTCGAATTACATTTCACGACTCGCTAAATATCTCAGAAGTTTCTACTTCATGTTTCAGCCATCTGTCGGTCCCAAGAATAATTTGAACGCCAGAGGGCAGTAAGTTCAGTTTGTTTGTTACGAATACTTAGACAATTTATTGACAAAATTTTGACTGTCGAAGTGTCTTCACTCTGAACGCGGTCTGACTTCCCTTGCTGCGAATCGGCTGGCGAGTATTCATCAGAATACCTCAAACTTGCGCGTAGGCTAAAAAAAGCTTCATGCGCACTCCACAAGTACTCTGTTACCCGACTAGCTGCTTCCTCTGTGCAGTGCACGCCTAATCTATAAAGGTGAGTCCTACAAGTCCCCACCGATAACGCAGGTCTAGTAATCTGCAGCCAAGACCGTCACAGAGTCGACGAAGTCTTTGGTTGAGACCCTCCACTCCGCTCCAAACGAAAGGATCCCGATCAACTCTGGTAACAATGGTGCACATTGCGAGCTCTTCTTGCACCCCACGAGTGAGGCCAGCAGTTTTCACAGTCTCCACCAGCCGCCTGCATTAACAGAGGATCGCATCGGAGCTCATGTGCCACACATGGCTGGTGCTGACGTGATCTACAACTTGCTGACGACTGCACCCTGGACGCTCGATAGCGGCAGGCAGTGTCGCCCCCACATATCGGATGAGGCCCTCCGGCAGGCATAGGGAGTTCACATTGGATATCTTTCCAGCCCTAGACGCTATCTGTCTAACGAGCTCCATAACGCGCCCGACGTTGGAGCTCCCGGTAAATATTAAACCCTTCCCTCCGTGTGCCTGCTCGGGCCCTGCTGAAGCAGCGGCGACATGTCTTCTCACAGGGTTATGAGAGAGGCCAGACGGCCAGTCTCCACATTGGCCCTCTGCCTCAAACGACGTGAACGCGTTATCTCCCGTCACTCACCCTGCTCTGAGGGCGGAACCGTCACGTCGGGTACATTAGGAGGTGCCTCGGCAGCAGAGACTGTGAGCGAAACAAGCGACACCTGATGTGTCCCATGCCCTAGAGCAGATCCTTTACACCGTTACACTCCGAGGCAGCAGCCTGAATGAGATTGACATTAGCCAAAAGCCACTCAGCTGTTCGCGAACTGCGGCCAGCTGCATCCACACACAGCATGCACACATGCTACCCATCCTAGAAAGTCTAATTCAAGAAGTAAACTCTAAAAGGAGACAAAATCCTAGGCGTGCAAATTGATAACTTCCTGATGTGTCATTAATGAACGCTGATGCGTTAATGGGTTATGTTAGCTAGCTGTTCAGAGGAAATGAAAACTGCGCTGCAGACTGAATGAACTAATAAACGGTCACAATGCCCATATAGTACTAGGGACAGAAAGTTGGCTGAAACCAGACGTAAACAGTAATGAAATCCTAAACTCAGATTGGAATGTATACCGCAGATACAGGTTGGACAGTGAAGGGGGAGGCGTATTTATAGCGATAAGAAGTGCGATAGTATCGAAGGAAATTGACGGAGATCCGAAATGTGAAATAATTTGGCTGAAGGTCACGGTTAAAGGAGGCTCAGGCATGGTAATTGGATGTCTCTATACGCCCCCTGGCTCAGCAGCTGTTGTGGCTGAGCACCTGAAGGATAATTTGGAAAATATTTCGAGTAGATTTCCCCACCATGTTATAGTTCTGGGTGGAGATTTTAATTTGCCGGATATAGACAGGGAGACTCAAACGTTCATAACGGGTGGCAGGGACAAATAATCCAGTAAAATTTTTAAAAGTGCTTTATCTGAAAACTACCTTGAG
Source organism: Schistocerca gregaria (assembly GCF_023897955.1). NCBI lineage: Eukaryota > Metazoa > Arthropoda > Insecta > Orthoptera > Acrididae > Schistocerca > Schistocerca gregaria. Next base: position 722,945,930 of record NC_064931.1, on the reverse strand, counting down.
CAGTTAAACAGAGAACCGACTCGTGGTGATAACATATTAGAGCTTCTGGTGACAAACAGAACCGAACTATTTGAAACAGTTAACGCAGAACAGGGAATCAGCGATCATAAAGCGGTTACTGCATCGATGATTTCAGCCGTAAATAGAAATATTAAAAAAGGTAGGAAGATTTTTCTGTTTAGCAAAAGTGACAAAAAGCTGATTACAGAGTACCTGACGGCTCTACACAAAAGTTTTGTCTCAAGTACAGATAGTGTTGAGGATCAGTGGACAAAGTTCAAAACCATCGTACAATATGCGTTAGATGAGTATGTGCCAAGCAAGATCGTAAGAGATGGAAAAGAGCCACCTTGATAGAACAACCGAGTTAGAAAACTGCTGCGGAAGCAAAGGGAACTTCACAGCAAACATAAACATAGCCAAAGCCTTGCAGACAAACAAAAATTACGCGAAGCGAAATGTAGTGTGAGGAGGGCTATGCGAGAGGCGTTCAATGAATTCGAAAGTAAAGTTCTATGTACTGACTTGGCAGAAAATCTTAGGAAATTTTGGTCTTATGTCAAAGCGGTAGGTGGATCAAAATAAAATGTCCAGACAGTCTGTGACCAAAATGGTACTGAAACAGAGGATGACCGAAATATTAAATGTATTTTTCCAAAGCTGTTTCACAGAGGAGGACTGCACTTTAGTTCCTTCTCATGATTGTCGCACAGATGACAAAATGGTAGATATCGAAATAGATGACAGAGGGATAGAGAAACAATTAAAATCGCTCAAAAGAGGAAAGGCCGCTGGACCTGATGGGATACCAGTTCGATTTTACACAGGGTACGCGAGGGAACATGCCCCTCTTCTTGCAGCGGTGTACCGTAGGTCTCTAGAAGAGCGTAGCGTTCCAAAGGATTGGAAAAGGGCACAGGTCATCCGCGTTTTCAAGAAGGGACGTCGAACAGATGTGCAGAATTATAGACCTATATCTCTAACATCGATCAGTTGTAGAATTTTGGAACACGTATTATGTTCGAGTATAATGACTTTTCTGGAGACTAGAAATCTACTCTGTAGGAATCAGCATCGGTTTCGAAAAAGACGGTCGTGTGAAACCCAGCTCGCGCTATTCGTCCACGAGACTAAGAGGGCCATAGACACGGGTTCACAGGTAGATGCCGCGTCTCTTGACTTCCGCAAGGCGTTCGATACAGTTCCCCACAGTCGCTTGATAAACAAAGTAAGAGCATATGGACTATCAGACCAATTGTGTGATTGGATTGAGGAGTTCCTAGATAACAGAACGCAGCATGTCATTCTCAATGGAGATAAGTCTTCCGAAGTAAGAGTCATTTCAGGTGTGCCGCAGGGGAGTGTCATAGGACCCTTGCTATTCACAATATACATAAATGACCTTGTGGATGACATCGGAAGTTCACTGAGCCTTTTTGCAGATGATGCTGTGGTGTATCGAGAGGTTGTAACAATGGACAATTGTACTGAAATGCAGTAGGATCTGCAGCGAATTAACGCACGGTGCAGGGAATGGCAATTGAATCTCAATTTAGACAAGTGTAATGTGCTGCGAATACATAGAAATATAGATCCCTTATCATTTATCTACAAAATAGCAGGTCAGCAACTGGAAGTGGTTAATTCCATAAATCATCTGGGAGTACGCATTAGGAGTGATTTAAAATGGAATGATCATATAAATTTGATCGTCGGTAAAGCAGATGCCAGACTGAGATTCACTGGAAGAATCCTAAAGAAATGCAATCCGAAAACAAAGGAAGTAGGTTACAGTATGCTTGTTCGCCCACTGCTTGAATACAGCTCACCAGTGTGGGATCCGTACCAGATAGGGTTGATAGAAGAGATAGACAAGAGCCAACGGAGAGCAGCGAGCTTCGTTACAGGATCATTTACTAATCGCGAAAGCGTTACGGAGATGATAGATAAACTCCAGCGGAAGACTCTGCAGGAGAGACGCTCAGTAGCTCGGTACGGGCATTTGTTGAAGTTTCGAGAACATATCTTCTCCGAGGAGTCGAGGAGTATATTGCTCCCTCCTACGTATATCTCGCGAAGAGACCATGAGGATAAAATCAGAGAGATTAGAGCCCACCCAGAAGCATACCGACAATCCTTCTTTCCACGAACAATACGAGACTGGACTAGAAGGGAGAACCGATAGAGGTACTCAAGGTACCCTCCGCCACACACCATCAGGTGGCTTTCGGAGTATGGATGTAGATGTAGAATTTAGACTTGCACGATGTGATGTTAAACCTCTTAAACAGAAAAAAAAACATGTACGAATTTTAAGAAATATACTACGAGGAAATCACATGAAAAGGTAAAGACTTAATTTGCCGCTCTGTAGAAGCTTATTAGCCGAGAGCTGGGACCACAAGTTTCTTTGAGTTATGTTGCACTACTGGCCATTAAAATTGCTACACCGTGAAGAAATGCATATGATAACCGGGTAGTCATTGGACAAATATATTATACTAGAACTGACATGTGATTACATTTTCACGCAATTTGGGTGCATAGATCCTGAGAAATCAGTACCCAGAACAACCACCTCTGGCCGTAACAACGGCCTTTATGCGCCTGTGCATTGAGTCGAACAGGGCTTGGATGGCGTGTACAGGTACAGCTGCCCATGCAGCTTCAACACAATACCACAGTTCATCAAGAGTAGTGACTGGCGTATTGTGACGAGTCAGTTGCTCTGCCACCATTGACCAGACGTTTTCAGTTGGTGAGAGATCTGGTGAATGTGCTGGCCAAGGCAGCAGTCTGTGTCCAGAAATGCCTGTACAGGACCTGCAACATGCGGTGGTGCATTTTATCCCGCTGAAATGTAGGGTTTCGCAGGGATCGAATGAGGGGTAGAGCCACGGGCCGTAACACAAATGAAATGTAACGTCCACTGTTCAAAGTGCCGTAAATGCGATCAAGAGGTGACCGAGCCGTGTAACCGATGTCACCCCATACCATCACGCCGGGTGATACGCCAATATGGCGATGACGAATACACGCTTCGAATGTGCGTTCACCGCGATGTCGCCAAACACGGATGCGACCATCATGGTGCTGTTATCAAAGCCTGGATTCATCCGAAAAATGACATTTTGCCATTCTGCACCCAGGTTCGTCGTTGAGTACACCAACGCAGACGCTCCTGTCTGTGATGCAGCGTCAAGGGTAACCCGTAGCCATGGTCTCCGAACTGATAGTGCATGCTGCTGCAAACGTCATCGAACTTTTCGTGCAGATGGTTGTTGTCTTGCAAACGTCCCCATCTGTTGACTCACGGATCGAGATGTGGCTGCACGATCAGTTACAGCCATGCGGATAAGATGCCTGTCATCTCGACTGCTAGTGATACGAGGCCGTTGGGATCCAGCACGGCGTTTCGTATTACCCTCCTGAAACCACCGATTCCATATTCTGCTAACAGTCATTGGATATCGACCAACGCGAGCAGCGATGTCGTGATACGATAAACCGCAATCGCCATAGGCTACAATCCGACATTTATCAAAGTCGGAAACGTCATGGTAAGCATTTCTCCTCCTTTTGTTGAAATTTCACAGCAGTCGAGATATGACAACAACATCGAAACTTTTTCAGAACACACACTATGCCACTTCCTGTTTTCTCATTTAGTAGAGTAGTGTTACAAGCAAAAAGAGTCAGTTATTTCAAATCACTGGTGGTAGGTCCAAAGCCATATATGTCTGTATCGGAAGATAGACTTCGACCTTACAAGCAAACACCTCTAAGTGTTATTTTACAGAAAAGCATAGTGAACTTCTTTTTTAATGTACCTTAGTTCTGTCGTACAAAAGATGTTTCTGCTTTATCTGAACCATCTTGATTGAGATAGTAAGAAAATTAGATTTAGACCACACATTGACGGCTAGGTCCGTTGAGACTGAGTACTGGACCGTGCGAGGGGCTCAGTGGTTAGACACTGGACTCGCATTCGGGAGGGCGTCGGTTCAATCCCTCGTCCGGCCATCCTGATTTAGGTTTTCCGTGATTTCCCTAAATCACTCCAGGTAAATGCCGGGATGGTTCCTCTGAAAGGCCACGGCCGACTTCCTTCCCCATCCTTCCCTAATCCGATGAGATCGATGACCACGCTGTCTGGTCTTCTTCCCCAAACAACCAACCAACCAACCAACCAACCAACTGTGTACTGGGTCTCATTAGGCAAGGATTGTACAGGAAATCGGCTGTGGCCTTTGTTAATTTAGGGAAACCACGGGAAATGTATTTCTGGAATCCGAGCCCTTCTCCTCCCGAATGGGATCCAGCTGTGTAATACAGTGACGTAACAGTTGTCGTGCCCTAATTAAGACAAACTTGTTTCCGCTGTTGAAAACCACTTTTTAGAGAGCCATTTACATACAGTTTACATGTCCAAACTATAGCAATAAAGTTCTACTTTCCACGTTTACCAGAAACTTTACTGTCATACTGGCTTCGGAAATTTGACAGATAAAGAATTGTATCTGCGGCAGTGAGTACCTGTATCCGGGGGTTTATACCTGTGGGAATCGAGCACGGACGCAATGAGCACCTTGTCAGCCTGGACGGCTTGCAGCTACTTGGGATCCGTTCTTTCTCTTTTATCCCTATTAATTTTTAATCGCGTCTTTCGTGTTGCCTCTTATAATCCCAGGTAGATTTGTTCAGTTTCGCTACGGCTTCTCGTCACAACTGATATATTGTCTGCATAAGCGAGGTACGAAGTAATCTATCAAACTAGTTACTTAGAAATGTAGCGTTTGAACCGTGTTGGTATAGAAGATCGCTGAAGGTTAGATGGGTAGTTTGAATAACTAATAGGGTGCTACTGAGTCGAATTTGGTAAAAAAAGAACTTGTGGCACATCTAGACTAAAAGAAGGGATCGGTTGATGGGTCTCTTCCTAGGCATCAAGGAATCGTTAATTTGGTGACGGAAGTAAAAGTAAGTGTGTGTGTGTGTGTGTGTGTGTGTGTGTGTGTGTGTGTGTGTATGTGTGTGTGTGTGTATGTGTATGTATTTGCGTGTATGTGTACGTGCTTGGGGCGGGACATGTAGTAATTATGAAGGTAGACCAAGGCTTGAATGCAGTAAGTGGCTTTAAATGGATATAGGTTGCTGCAGTTATTCACAGATGAAGAGGTTTGCACAGACTAGAATAACGTTGAGAGCTGTTTCAAACCAGTCTTCGAACTGAAGACCACAACAACAACAATGAATTGGTTGCTGTTACTTCTGAGAATAATGTAGAGTGGTTGTAGTTAAAGTGCAGCAACTCACAGAGGTACGGTGTGTGCTGTAATTATCGTACAACAGCGAAACTAGGTAGATATGCTAATGCGTTAAGGCGAAACATATTTACGCTGGAAAAAATGATTTCCAGTTTTGGCCATCAGGTGCAAATCTGACACTTTGAATGCAAGACAGACATATAGAAATGTTTCTATATGTAATGGATTCGGAACTGGGCGTACACAGTAAAGGTGAAACAAGTGAGTAAGGCATAATGTTGATTATATTATTAACCGCCGCTTACGCAGTTTGTTCAGTGTGAGTACAGGAGACTTGGACAAGGAGCTGCATGCGTAAAACGAAGTCACCTTTTTAGCTGCTGGCAGAAATTCCGGTGCAATTTGAGCAATGTGTTCCTATATACTGGCCTTCAGATCTGGGAGAGACTGAACGTGTCCCCGGTAAACGCGTGCTTCTGGATATCCCTAGAGCCAAATGACACATGGATTCAGATCACATGATCTTTCAGGCCATGCATGTGTAAAAACTTCTGAGATAACATGTTTGTGGAAGGTTGTATTAAGCAAATCTGTCACTGGGTGAGCGCCGTGAGGCGTTGCGCCATCCTGCATGAAAACAGTGGTTTCCACACAGTTGCGCTCTTTCAAAGCAGGAATCATATGCTGTACAAGAATCTCTTGATAACATACAAACGTCGCGGTACAGATGACAGAGCCTCTGGGTATATTTTCCTCAAAGAAGAACGGACTGAGAACAAAAGAGCTTGTGAATCCACATCACACAGTCAAATACTGCGAGTGCAATGGCACGTCGCACGTAATACATGGTTTGGGATTATCCCAAATTCTGCAGTTCAGTGTATTAACTGCACCCTGTAGAGTAAAAAGTGCCTCGCCACTCCACAGAATATTTGCCGGCCACATGTGAACTTCCATCTGCGCCAGAAACCGACGAGCAAATTCAGAACGTTGCTGCCGATCACGAGGTTTTAGCAGCTGCACCATCTTAATCTTGTACGGGTACCTGTGTCAAATAGACAGAAAAACTTTCCGTACTGTTCACCATGGGATGGACTATTCTCGTGACACTGTACGAGCACTACCACCACCAGGGGCACGTGATGCATTGTCAACTACAGCTACAGCAACAGCAACTTCCTCAATAACTTCCACCGGGATAGGCCGCCTTTCATTTCTACGGGACAAGCCATCCTCATTCCGGTTTTCGAATTTGTTTATCATCCACTTCAAACCATTTAATGACATCAGGCCTCCCCCAGACCTTTCAGCCCGCGACATTCTCTCACTGCAGCACTGCAATTGCTGCCTTCACATAAAACAGTTTCACTAACAAAGCAGTCAAAATGGTTCAAATGGTTCTAAGCACTATGGGACATCTGAGGTCATCAATCCCCTAGACTTAGAACTACTTAAACCTAACTAACCTAAGGACATCACACACAGCCATGCCCGAGGCAGGATTCGTACCTGCGACCATAGCAGCAGCGCGGTTCCGGACTAAAGCGCCTAGAACCGCTCGGTCACAACGGCCGCCCAAAGCAGTCTTTCTTCTTGACAACCATACTACTCACTCACATAATAGCTTTACAAATGACAGCGTGGATTTCACACCGTCATACAAATAGTATGTAGAACCAGAATGGCACTTTTTGCCCAAAAAGGGTACTTTTTTTCAGCGTAAATCGTTCGGCACTAATGCATTAGAATATCTATCAGGTTTCGCTGCAGTAAGATATTTACTGCCTAAAATGGACCTTTACGATTGTCTGCACATTAATTATAACCACCCAATGCAAAGCGTGTACCGGCCGGTGTGGCCGAGTGGTTCTAGGCGCTTCAGTCGTGAACCGCGTGACCGCTACGGTGGCAGGTTCGAATCCTGCCTCGGGCATGGATGTGTGTGATGTCCTTAGGTTAGTTAGGTTTAAGTAGTTCTAAGTTCTAGGGGACTGATGACCACAGCTGTTAAGTCCCACAGTACTAGGTCCCATTCTTTTCTCTCTGTGTGTCAGTGATGTGTCATCGGTTCTGACTTATTGCAAATATCATATGTATGCTGATGACCTTCAGTTGTATCTAAGTGCGAAACCAAGCAATCTTAAGGAAGCTATTGAAAATTTCAATACTGATCTCGATGCACAATCAAAATGGGCACAGGACATAGGACTAAAACTAAACACATCTAAAACGCAAGCGGTACTTGTTGGTCACTCTAAGCTTATTAGCCCAAAACATCGGGAATCCGTACCATCTCTTATCCTAAATGGAACAAATATTAACTTCTGTCCCTCAGCAAAGAGGTTGGGAGTAATAATAGATGAAAATCTAAATTGGACAGAGCACGTAACTGCAGTGTGCAAAAAAGCATCAGCATCTCTTCATGTCCTACAAAAATATAAAAAACTCTTCCCTTTCGATCTGAAAAAGAAATTAGTACAAACGCTTATACTCCGCCGGCCTGAGTGGCCGAGCGGTTGTACGCCCTAAAGTCTGGAACCGCGCGACCACTGCGGTCACAGGTTCGAATCCTGCCTCGGGCATGGATGTGTGTGATGTCCTTAGGTTAGTAGGATTAAGTAGTTATAAGTTCTAGGGGAATGGTGACCTCAGAAGTTAAGTCCCATAGTGCTCAGAGCCATTTGAACCATTTGCTTATACTCCTAATCATTGACTACAGCGATATTATCCTACAAGACCTCTCTCAGGAAAACTCGCGATGTCTGCAACTGGTCATGAATGCCTGCGTCCGATATATCTGTGACGTTCGACTTTTTGATCACATTGCACCAGCATATGCAAAATTGTCCTGGTTGCGTGCAGACAAATGCATAGATTTCCATACACTCTGTTTCATTTACTGCCTTATAAATGTACACTGTCCCTCGTATCTGTCCTCGTCCTTAACGCTTATGTCGGAACAACATGACATAAACACACGTTCCCATCATAATAAAATCCTCTCTGTTCCACTGCATCGCTCAGTCACCCTCTCCAAGCCCTTTACAGTAGCGGGAACCCGACTCTGGAATAACCTCCCTCGTTATGTTAGAGAACTTAAAAACATGTCCGGCTTCAAAAAACAGTTAATGACGTATCTACTTGAGCAACAGTAATGCCTTCCTCTGTACATGAATGCACTTCACCTCATTACTTCCCTCTTTCCCCCTCCTTAAATCTCCCTTCCCCAAAACTCGCTATACTAGTAAACATCTACTTTACACACCAAGATATTAATGTACATCTGTACAAATCTTCATTACTATTGCCAATTTTTCTCATTTTTATCATTATTATTTGATTTTTCTTACTGTTACTATTATTGCTTTTATCATAATTTGTATGTATAGCACCTGTTGTAAAAATAGTGCCAGTACTTACTTTATTAGGTCTTAGTCATTACTCTTTATTCATATTATGACTAGTGTAATCTAATTTTCTTATTTAAAGTATTGTCATGATGTTACTCTGATGTGTGAAATGCTGCATGTGTGAAACACTGGTCCGATGTAAGAGAGGGCCTGATGGCCCTAATCTGATCAGGTTAAATAAATAAATAGTGCTCAGAGCCACTTGAACCATTTTGTTGCAAAGCGAGTGCGGTGTTTTTCCTGTCTTTTTGTAGTGTGAATGTGAATTTCTTAATCAAAATAATTTCTGAAATGTTGATTTATTTTCAGCGGAGACACGCGGAGGTCGTTGTGCAAGGCCTGTGCTCGTCCGTCACAGTGAGAGTGGCGGCATCTCGGCTACCCCAGTGGATGCCGCTCACTCCGCTGTGCAACAAAACTGTAATTAGGGACAATTTGCGTACGTAATAGTTGGCGATGTTGTGATGTGTGCTCGCGATTGTTATGGCGGGCCGTTTTTGTAGTTTGTCACAATGTGTCGGAATTAGTGTGTGGCGGAGCGTGCGGCGGTGTCGCGTGCCGCGGGCGCGCGTCGCCCGCCGCTGTCCGCCGCTCAATCAATACGGCCGCAGCTGAAGCCGCAGCCGCCGCCGCCGCTAGCCGCCAACTTTAAATCTGTCGCCTTCGTCGTGCAGAGCCTCCTACTGTCCACTGCGCAATACTGTGACAGCCAGACACATTCGAATCACGAGAGTTATTCATTTGCAGACATCGTCGGTGAATCCTAGGGAATGGACTACCAGACCAATTGTGTGTGATTGGATTCAAGAGTTCCTAGATAACAGAACGTAGCATGTCTTTCTCAATGGAGAGAAGTCTTCCGAAGTAAGAGTCGTTTCAGGTGTGCCGCAGGGGAGTGTCGTAGGACCGTTTCTATTCACAATATACATAAATGACCTTGTGGATGACATCGGAAGTTCACTGAGGCTTTTTGCGGATGATGCTGTGGTACATCGAGAGGTTGTAACAATCGACAATTGTACTGAAATGCAGCAGGATCTGCAGCGAATTGACGCATGGTGCAGGGAATGGCAATTAAATCTCAATGTAGATAAGTGTAATGTGCTGCGAATACATAGAAAGAAAGATCCCTTATCATTTTGCTACAATATAGCAGGTCAGCAACTGGAAGCAGTTAATTCCGTAAATTATCTGGGAGTACGCATTAGGAGTGATTTGAAATGGAATGATCATATAAAGTTGATCGTCGGTAAAGCAGATGCCAGACTGAGATTCACTGGAAGAATCCTAAGGAAATGCAATCCGAAAACAAAGGAAGTAGGTTACAGTACGCTTGTTCGACCACTGCTTGAATACAGCTCACCAGTGTGGGATCCGTACCAGATGGAGTTGATAGAAGAGATAGACAAGAGCCAACGGAGAGCAGCGAGCTTCGTTACAGGATCATTTACTAATCGCGAAAGCGTTACGGAGATGATAGATAAACTCCAGCGGAAGACTCTGCAGGAGAGACGCTCAGTAGCTCGGTACGGGCTTTTGTTGAAGTTTCGAGAATATAGCTTCTCCGAGGAGTCGAGGAGTATATTGCTCCCTCCTACGTATATCTCGCGAAGAGACCATGAGGATAAAATCAGAGAGATTAGAGTCCACACAGAGGCACACCGACAATCCTTCTTTCCACGAACAATACAAGACAGGACTAGAAGGGAGAACCGATAGAGGTACTCAAGGTACCCTCCGCCACACACCGTCAGGTGGCTTGCGGAGTATGGATGTAGATGTAGATGTAGATGATTTAGACTCTTAGGTTAAGAGCGACTGTATTTATTGAGACAGGTTCTGTTGAAAGCCTATTCCGTGTTTATGATTAGGCTAATTTTTTCACAAATTCTTTCTTCCATTACAATGTTACATTTTTCTGTACTGACGAAGTGGAAGCTGTTGGTACCGTAATGTCTACATGTCATTTACATCTATGTGATTACTCTGTTATTCACAATAAAGTGCCTGGCAGAGGATTCACTGAACCACCTTCAAGCTGCCTCTCTACCGTTCCACTCTCGAACGGCGCGCGGGAAAAACGAGCACTTAAATTTTCCTATGTGAGTCCTGATTTCTTTTATTTTATCGTGATGATCATTTCTCCCTATTTCGCGATAATAAGAGTATAAAACGAGCTGCTCTTCTTTGAACTTTTTCGATGTCATCCGTCAGTTCCACCTGATGCGGATGTCACACCGCATAGCAATACTCCAGAATAGGGCGGACATGCGTGGTGTAAGCAGTCTCTTTAAGGGGGGTAGGACGTCAAACGGGCCGACTTGGAGCAGGAGAGGCACCACAGGACATTTTAATTTCCACTGTCTATACTCTTACAAGTAAATTCATAAAACTTTGTTACCATGATCAGGAAGGGTTCAGGATTCACACTTGTAGCAACAGAAGTTCAAAAACATAACAAAGTATTTTTTTAAATGTGAAATTTCATCATTTTTTCACTTACCATTGGCTGCATTTGTTGCTATAGGTACACTTTTCTTTATAAGTAAGAGAGACTGTTCGATGAATTTTGCACAGAATACAAACCATACATACAGGTGTCTGAAACTCTAAAATTTATTTAATTTATGAAAAAATGAATGAGCTGTTACGTTTTAAACTTTATGTTTAGAAAAAATCAAATTTTGTAGTTAATTATCTCAATTTTCACCCCAGTTTTTAATAGATTTGGAAAATTCTAGAGTTTCATAGACCTGTAAGTATGGTTTGTATGCTGTGCAAAATTCATCAAAGAATCTCTCTTACTTGTGAACAAAAATGTACCTATAGCAACAAATGCAGCCAACAGTAAGTGAAAGAAATGATGGAATTTCATATCTAAAAAATTATTTTATGTTTTTGCACTTCCACTGCTATGAGTGTGAATCCTAAATCCTTCCTGGTCCTGCTGGCAAAGTTTTATGAATTTATTTGTAAAAGTATGGACAGTAGAAAATAAAATGTCCTGTGGTGCCTCTCCTGCTCCAAGTCGTCCCTTTTGACATCCAAACCCCTTAATAGACCTGTTGCACCTTCTAAGCGTTCCACCAATGAATCGCAGTCTTTGGTTTTCTCTACCCACGACATTATCTGTGTGATCGTTCCAATTTAGATTATTTGTAATTGTAATCCCTAAGCATTTAGTTGAATTTACAGCCTTCAGATTTGTGTGACTTATCACGTAATTGAAATTTAGCGGATTTCTTTTAGTACTCATGTGAATGACTTCGCACTTTTCTTTATTCAGGGTCAATTGCCACCTTTCGCACCATACAGATATCTAATCTAAATCATTTTGCAATTCGTTTTGGTCATCTGATGATTTTACAAGACGGTAAATGACAGCATCATCTGCAAAGAATCTACGACTGCTACTCCTACGTCGTTAATATAGATCAGGAACAATAGAGGACCTATAGCACTTCCTTGGGGAACGCTGAATATTACTCCTGTTTTACTCGATAACTTTCCGTCTATTATTACGAACTGTGACCTTTCTGACGGGAAATCACGAATCCAGTCGCACAGCTGAAGCCATATTCCATACGCACGCCATTTGATTAGAAAACTCTTGTGAGAAACGGTGTCGAAAGCCTTCTGGAAATCTAAAAATATGGAATCAATTTGACATCCCCTATCAATAGCACTTATTATTTCATGAGTATAAAGAGCTAGTTGTGCTTCTCACGAACGATATTTTCTGAGTCGATGCTATGTGTCTATAAATCGTTTTCTCGATGTACTTCAAAATCTTTGAATACAGTATATGTTCGAAAACCCTACTGCAAATCGACTTTAGTGATATAGGCTTGTAATTCAGCGGATTACTCCTCCTTCCCTTTGTGGGTATTGGTGTGACTTGAGCAATTTTCCAGTCTTTAGGTAGGGATCTTTCTGTGAGCGAGCGGTTGTATATAATTGCTAAATATGGATCTATTGTATCAGCATACTCTGAAAGGAACCTGACTGGTATACCGTCTGGACCTGAGACCCCGTCTTTATTAAGTGATTTAAGCTGCTTTCTACACCGAGGATATCTACTTCTATGTTTCTCCTCTTGGCTCTTGTTCTTGATTGGAATTCAGGAATATTTACTTAGTATTCTTCGGTGAAGGAGTTTCGGAAAACCGTGGTTAATAATTTTGCTGTCATCAGTGACTTCACCTTAGTTATCTGGTAGTGAAGGTATTGATAGCGTCTTGACACTGGTGTGCTTTATGTATGACCAGAATCTCTCTGGGTTTTCTGCCAGATTTCGAGACAGGATTTCGTTGTGGAAATTATTAAAAGCATCTCGCATTGAAGTACGCACTATTTTTCGAAATTCTGCAAAACTTTGCCAATCTTGGAGATTTTGCGTTCTTTTAAATTTGGCATGCTTCTTTTCGTTGCTTCTGCAACAGCGATCTGACCCGTTTTGTGTACCAAGGTGGATCAGTACTATCACTTATTTATTAATTTATATGGTATGTTTCTCTCAATTGCCGTCGATACTATCTCTCTGAAATCAGTCCACATCTTTTCTACGTTTACATTATCAGATCGGAAGGTGTGAAGACTGTCTCTTAGAAAGGCGTTAAGAGCGTTCTTATCAGCCTTTTTTAATACATATACTTTGCGTTTCTTTTTGATGGTTGTGGGTGTTACGATATTCAGCCTAGCAACAACTGCCTTGTGGTGGCTAATCCCTGTATTCGTCACGATACTCCGTATTTGCCCATGATTGGGTGCTAAACAGCGGAAGTTCAGGGATGGTGTCCATAATGAAATGCGTATGAGATGTGATCAGTGGCACAAATACCATCTTTATTCGTTGTGGCATGGAAGCAGTCTCCGATTGTTATCACCAGGTCTTCTCGAATATGTTTCCATGCCTGAAACAGGTGCTATGACAGTTCATGACGATTCCTGGCGCCTTCCCATCGCATCCTAAACATGTACTGTGGGTAAAAAATCAGATGACTGGGCAGGCTAGTCAATGATCCGTACATTCCCCAAGGCGTTTGAATTACAATGTAAGGCTCATGTGTTATCTAGCTGGAATAATTAATTTGGTACCCTGGGCATGAAGGGTATGAGAACAGGATTTAGTATTTTTGCCACTATCATTCAGCATCTCTTCAACATTTATCAAATCAGGCCTGTTGTCATACAAATAGCTCCCACCCATTGACTCCAAGAGTTGGCGAGGTACAGAGTTCAAATCCCGCTGCTTTCTGTGACCTTCCACCAGGTCGTCTACGGACAAGCTGGCGTCCATCAGATCGACACAGACAAACGCGAGACTCATCGCTGAGCGCCACAAAAATGGTTCAAATGGCTCTGAGCACTGTGGGACTTAACTGCTGTGGTTATCAGTCCCCTAGAACTTAGAACTACTTAAACCTAACTAACCTAAGGACATCATACACATCCATGCCCGAGGCAGGATTCGAACCAGCGACCGTAGCGGCACGCGGCTCCAGACTTTAGCGCCTAGAAGCCAACGGCCACTCCGGCCGGCTGCTGAGCACCACATAATGTTACACAATGTCCCAGTTGACTTCAGATCATCATTTATGCAAGTGTCTTTTGTCTGTGGCATGGTGTCAGCGATGAACGATGTATCCCTCAATTCAGCTTCTGTTTCCGACTGTTTGTGGTGACGCTCTACTTGTAACCTCTGCCCCGGTTTCAGCTCCTGTCATGCGTCTCTTCGTCAGAACCGGCCAACAATCTCACGATATTTTCGTGGTCTGATCCATCTGAAAGCAGTCGGGTCCGCTAGCCTTGCCACGCTGTTGACGTGCACCCACCTCGTCATCCCTTGCTCTACTGTCACTGCTCTACAACCCATGTAAATAGCACCTCTCTTTTCCCTTACTCCCACCGCTTATAATTTATTTTATTTAATTTACTCGTCTAGTTCCGCAGGGCCAAATTGAGGAGCAAGTCTTCATGGTCAGGAAAAGTGTCAGTACATGAAATTACAACACAGAAGCAATAATAGATAAACTAAAATGTTTATGAATCCTAAAAAGACGACAAGCTAAAAGTTTATATAAATACAATCAACAATTTAACACAGGAATCAGTTTAATTTTTCAAGGAACTCCTTGACAGAATAGAAGGAGTGACCCATGGGGAAACTCTTTAGTTTGGACTTGAAAGAGCGTGAGCTACTGCTAGGATTTTTAAATTCTTGTGGTAACTTACTGAAAAATGGATGCAGCAGAATACTGCACGTCTTTCTGCACAAGAGTGGAGGAGGTGTAATCCAAATGCAGATTTCCACCTAGTTTAAACTCAATGAATGTCGCTAATCTTTGCGAATAAGCTGATATTGTTAACAAGAAACGACATAAGCGAATGAAAATACGCAAGGTAGCCTACTGTTCGTGTCGAACTATCACTTACTTCAGAAACTGTTGTAATAGTAAAAATGGCAGAATTACGTCCTTGAACTGTTCAGTCTCACTAATCATATGCCCATTCCATGTAGGGGAAGGCGGGGCAAGACGGGGGGATGGGGTAAGACGGGGAAGGGCTGTAATCTACAGTTAGAGTGCTGCCATCTGTGGATAGCTACGTCAACATCATCAATACACAGGTCTCAGTGTGTTGACATTGCTGAACCTTAGTTTCGCGACGGTTTCTGTGAGCCTTGCAGGGTACGTACAATTGTTATACTGATTTGCAATGTTTTACGCCTTTCTAGGTCCTAAAACACGTGTTTCGTGAACATTTGTCCAGACTGTATATATAGCACTGAATAGTACGTCTTATTAACAGTAAACTGCTGTGTCAGTAGTCAATGTGCACTAAATAGTGTTCATGTAGGCGTAACATAACCTGACAGCATGGTAGGGGGCAAGACGGGGTGGGGCAAGATGCCTATACTATTTGTCCAAACATTACGTTCTTATCGTCTCATGTGTTTACCTTGCTGCGTGTTTTGAACACGTACATTATACGTTGAATACAATTGTATTGGTATTCGTTATTCCAACGTTTCCTAATTAACTACAAAGTATGCCTTAGGCTATATGTTGAATAAAAATACACAAAACGTGCAAGGTCAGTATTCTTGCCATGCTTTAACGACTGACTATTGGAAATATGGTATTTACTATATAATATAGTGTGGTGTCACCGCCAGACACCACACTTGCTAGGTGGTAGCCTTTAAATCGGCCGCGGTCCGGTAGTATACGTCGGACCCGCGTGTCGCCACTATCAGTGATTGCAGACAGAGCGCCGCCACACGGCAGGTCTAGAGAGACTTCCTAGCACTCGCCCCAGTTGTACAGCCGACTTTGCTAGCGATGGATCACTGACTTCTACGCTCTCATTTGCCTTCAGCTACGTTATTTGCTACGACCTAGCAAAGCGCCATTATCAGTACTATTGATATTGTAAACCATGTATCGTCAAAAGCGACGTTCGTTATTAATGGATTAAAGTTAAGTATTGCACCAGCTACGTCCGTTTTTCTCAATTCTAATTCCCTTGTCATGTTTCAGACCTCAAGCCAGCCTGCGTGAGCTAAAACGCGTGCATTTCGGCCTCCTTTAATAAAACGGTGTTGGCTCTCCTGCCAACCACAACATATAGATTACCAGGAATGATCTGACTCAATAGTACGTTGCACGTGCTTTATTTCAGATGGTTCGCAAATATCGGCGATAAACGTCTAGGCAAGATTGGTCATTGGAGTCAATGGAAGGCGCTGTAAATGCTGTTATAGAACGTCATATGGGTTCTTTCAGGGCTGCTCAACAGTTCAACGTGCCACAGACAACGATTGAATGACATGTGGCAAAGAAACGTGCTAATCCTGGCTATACAGTTGTGAAAAGGTTAGGACCAATCACTAGTGTGTTAATCCCAGAACTAGAGGCAGAACTTAAAGACTACTTAACACAGATGGAAGGACAGTATTTTGGCTTAACACTTAAAGAACTTTGTGAACTTGCTTTTCAGCTATTTGAACGAAACAATATCAAACATCCATTTAATACTGCAGCCAAATCTGCTGGAAGAGATTGGTTAAATGGGTTTCTTGCACGAAATCCTACCTTAACAATACGAAAACCAGAGGCCACATCACTGGCACGAGCAATAGGGTTTAATCATATTGCTGCAGATCGGTTTTTCGAACTGTTAGAAAGTCAATTAGACACATTCAAGTTTACGGGAGACAGAATTTTCAATTCCGATGAGACTGGTTTAATAGCCATTCAAAAAGGTCACACGAAGGTGGTTGCTTTGAAAGGGCGCAGACGGGTGGGAGCAGTTACTTCAGCAGAAAGAGGCCAGACTGTGACTGCACAAATCTGTTTCATCGTCGGGGTGCTACGTACCACCTATGTTAATTTATCCTCGAAAACGAATGCAACAAGCGTTTGAGACTGGGCTGCCCCCTGGTGCCCGGGCAGAAGTCCAAAAAACTGGTTGGATGACGAAAGAACTATTTTTGACTTGGTTTAAGAAGTTTATTGCATTTACTGGAGCGTCAAAGGAAAGATCACTACTTCTCATATTGGACGACCACAAAACGCACGCAAAGAATTTAGAACTGATAGATGTGGCCCGCGAAAATGTGGTGTTTGCCACCACACTGCTCACACCGTATTCAACCATTGGACATGGCATTTGTGAAACCTTTCAGTAACTTTTACGAAGATGAAGTAAGATCGTGGCTTCGCATCCATCCTGGAAAAGTTGTCACGCTGCATCAGATCGCAAGTTTATTCGGAAAAGCCTTCATTCAGTCAGCTACAATGTCCACAGCAGTGAACGGGTTTCGGAAAACAGGCATTTGGCCTGTAAACAGAAACGTGTTTCAAGAAGGTGATTACCTCCCCTGTTCAACTACAGACATTCATCAAGCTCACTCATCTGAGGTTACAGAAACGAAAGACCAAATACCATAGATGTTGTCAAGACGTAAAACACCTGAACAATTAACAACTGACGATGAAGCCTCTGTTTCGTCTTTCCGGTTACCAGCCCTGAAATGATGTTAGCTATTCCAAAGGTGGATATAAAAACCAAAAGGAAACCATCTAACAGGCGTGGAAAACCCGTTGTTTTACCCGAACTATCTGAAGAAGTTAAACGAAAAGGAGTCCCCAGACGTGCTGCATGTAAACGAAAACTCTTCTCAAAGACGTTTAATAAACCTGGGGTACCACCAAAAGAATAATGACAACGAACAAGCGACGCACGTTACTGACGTCTTAACCACACCTTCATGCTCAAGGGATAATAAACTGAGGTCGAATGACAAGGAGGGAGAGAGTGAAGAATGTTTATACTGCTATGACTTCTCTGAAGGAGGCTGGATACGGTGTATTAGCTGCGGACGCTGGGCCGACGACACTTGTGCAGGGATAGAAAGTGATGATGACGAGACTGTCAACACTTGTGTACTATGTGAAAGTAAGAGGCCTAAATAAAACGTAATACCTGATTCTACAATTCGCAGAACCATGTTTCGAAACCTTATCGTCACATGATTTCGTTATTCCAATCCTTATTTAAGCTTTAGAGATGAATTCATGCTAGTTTCCCATCTTACCCCACATATGGGGAAAGACGGGGAATTGGTAGTTATGTTTCAAATCGAGATATTTATAACTAAATGTAACACGTTTGCAGGTTTCTTTGCATGCTATTGTAATTCAATGGTTAAGTAAACAAATGATAATCAAACCTACTTGAACTTGTTTATTTTTATCCCTTTTGTAAGGCTCAAATGGCTCTGATCACTATGGGACTCAACTGCTGAGGTCATAAGTCCTCTAGAACTTAGAACTACTTAAACTTAACTAACCTAAGGACAACACACACATACATGTCCGAGGCAGGATTCGAACCTGCGACCGTAGCGGTCGCGCGGTTCCAGACTGTAGCGCCAGAACCGCTCCCCTTTTGTAGGGGTTTAAACTAAGCCTCCCCATCTTGCCCCACCTTCCCCTAATTAAAACGTCAGGTTCTGTTGAATTGTGAGTTAGAAACTATAAAAACTGTTTCCAGAATGAGATTTTCACTCTGCAGCGGAGTGTGCGCTGATATGAAACTTCCTGGCAGATTAAAACTGTGTGCCCGACCGAGACTCGAACTCGGGACCTTTGCCTTTCGCGGGCAAGTGCTCTACCAACTGAGCTACCGAAGCACGACTCACGTCCGGTACTCACAGCTTTACTTCTGCCAGTACCTCGTCTCCTACCTTCCAAACTTTACAGAAGCTCTTCTGCGAAACTTGCAGAACTAGCACTCCTGAAACAAATGATATTGCGGAGACATGGCTTAGCTACAGGAAGTTTCATATCAGCGCACACTCCGCTGCAGAGTGAAAATCTCATTCTGGAAACATCCCCCAGGCTGTAGCTAAGCCATGTCTCCGCAATATCATTTGTTTCAGGAGTGCTAGTTCTGCAAGTTTCGCAGAAGAGCTTCTGTAAAGTTTGGAAGGTAGGAGACGAGGTACTGGCAGAAGTAAAGCTGTGAGTACCGGACGTGAGTCGTGCTTCGGTAGCTCAGTTGGTAGAGCACTTGCCCGCAAAAGGCAAAGGTCCCGAGTTCGAGTCTCGGTCGGGCACACAGTTTTAATCTGCCAGGAAGTTTTATAAAAACTGTGTTTTCTGTGATTTAGCGTTAGTTTCTTTGTACAAGCCATGCAACTATGTCTTGCACTGCACTATTTGAAACAGTGCCAATATTGCACACAACATGCTTTACTGCAAAGCTAGTGCCATAAGCAAAAAGACATATTTTAGAATCATCTGTAATAACAGAAGGCATATCATTTATAAAAATAAGTAACAGGAGTGGCCCCATCACTGATCCCTGGGGAACCCCCCCCCCCCCCCCCATTTAACCGTGCCCCACTTTGACCCCAAATCATAGTCATTCTCAGTACTGTGGAAATTGACCTTTTTCCGTCTGTTCTTATAGTAAGAGGTTAACCAGTTGTGAGCTACTCCCCGTATCAGATAATGATCCAAATTCTGGAGCAATAATTTGTGATCAACACAACGCCTTAGTTAAACAAAAAAAACTACCTAGCGTTCGAAACCTTTTGTTTAATCCATCCAGTACCCCACAGCGAAAAGAGAATAAGGCATTTTCAGTTGTTAAACCACTTCTAAAATCAGACTGTGCATTTGACAGTAAATTATGTGAAATGAAATGATCAATTATTCTTACATACACAGCCTTTTCAATAACTCTAGCAGACACCGATGGGATAAAAATCGGTCTAAGATAGTCTACATTATCCATTTCTACCTTCTTATAAAGTGGCTTTACTACTGAGTACTTCATCATTCAAGAAACTGACCATCCTAAATCGAAAATTACACTTATGTCCGAGTACAGGGGTAACATGCGCAACACAGTACTTCAGTATTCTAATAGATACTCCATCATATCCATTAGAGCCCTTAATCTTCAGTGATTTAATTATTGACTCAATCTCCCCCTTGTCAATATCACGGGGGAGTATTTCAGATATCAGTCAGGGAAGGCCATTTTCCAAGAAGGTTATATAATTCGCTGTAGAAATTAAGTTTTAATTTAACTGACCGGTTATGTTCAGACACTGATTGTTAAATATTGTACATATATCTGACTTCTCAGTAACACAAACATTTTTACTACTTACTGACTTAATATTTTCGACCTTGTGCTGCTGGCCAGACACTATCTTCAAGACTCTCCATATGGTTTTAATTTTATCCTGTGAATTAGTTATTGTATTTACGTACCACATACTCTTTGCGTTCATAATAACATTTTAAGCACCTTACAGTACTGTTTGTAATGGGCTACTATAGCTCTATAGTGACTACTTCTAACATTTTGATATAATTCCCACTTTCTTCTACATGATATCCTTATCCCACTAGTCATCCATACGGGTCTTCTTTTACTGCTAGTACCCTATTTTGAAAGTTTTAATGGAAAGCAGCTTTCAATGAGCATGAGAAAGCATCATACTTGTCATCTATGTTATCAGCAATATTAACATTCTGCCACTCTTGTTTCTTAACGAGGTTAAAAAAACTCACTATTGCCGTTGCGTTAGCATTTCTAAATAGTTTTATAATTATATATAACATTTGTTTGAGTACAAAAACTTTATAGCGTTACATTTTTTGCATATTTCTGAACTCAACTGCTTCGGAATGAATGTTGGGCAATGTATATCGCTGTCCTATGTTGGTCCCAAAGGTGGCTATGAACTGCCAATGCACGTCCTCCGGACAACCTATGTTTCTATCTTCGTCTGAAAGATATCACTAACTTATTTTCTATTCACTCTATTCTTCATCTCTATGAATGGTTTCCTTCTGTACTGAAAGAGCTTAATATAAACTCGTGTAAGGTTGGAATTTTAAAATTCATATCCAACAGGCATTGTGAGCGTTCGCTGTAATATCCATATTACGTATGAAAAACTTTTCTTTGTTATAACAACTGTCCACGAACTCATTATATTGAAACAAAGAGATTTTACGCACTTCTAAAGCCATACAAAAAGTAAAAATCTTAAGCTACCGTATTTTCTGATTAAATTTGAATAAGAAAAGCTCACCTTTGAAAGAAATTAATTGAATGCAAGTGGCAATTTTATGAAAATGTTGGACAATATTAATTAGCAAACATTCAAATAAATCAGTTTACCACTTTGTGAAAATTCACCTATGTTATTGTAATAGGTTTCCAGCGACGATACTAGGAATATCCGAAGCTTCTTGCACACTACCCATCGTAAAGATAACACAGGGTTATTCAGAAAGAAGGAACAGATTTCAAACATTAATTGCTCCCAAATTCCTGGAAAGAGAAAAGTTCAAATTTTGCGCATTCAATGTGAGCACCATGTATCACACGACAGATATCAAAATGGTGGCTCATTTCCCTCCACCCACGTAGCAGCTGTCCTCTCGTTATAGAATTCACAGCTGCAACAATGCGATGACGCAGACTTTCAAATATATCAGACATCGGGGAGATAATAACGCGGTCGTTTACGTGGGCCCACAGATAAAAGTCACAAGTTGTGAGGTCTGAAAATCTGGGAGGCCACTGGCGATGAAGTTCATCTTCTGCTCCTCCTATTCCGATACAACGTCCTGGAACAGTGTCATTCAGGAAACGTCCGACGCGCTCGGGGAAATTCTAATTTAAATAAAAGGAACGCTCTTTGTTTTCATGGGAAGCATATAAGTCTTTCCATTATACAGGGCATAAGTGAAGCATGGGGACCCAGAATCTGTTATGCTTTTAATAAGTTGTTGGCGGTTATGACGTTAACTGCACAAAGGTTTCTAGACGAATTACTGAACTTTATGAACACTTTCACTGTAAAATACATTAAAATGCTGACACACCATAAGGTGGCGGGACCCAAAAATCATTCTGTCTTCTAGGACTAACACTCCTAACAAGACAAATTAATAATATGCATAAACACAACTATAGGAATAAAAACACTATTAAAAACCTGTTAACTAAATAAGAATTGTGTACGTCTTTGAAAGGGTAAAGTTAGTACTTTTATGACCACTGCTCTATTACGCAGCTTTTAGTAATGTGTAAAACGTTTAACAAGAAAGTCTTCTCTGCAATTAAGACCTTTTCAAACACTCGTTCTCTTGAAATGCTTTAGCTATGAACCTTGATGACCACGTGGAGCATTTCATACAAAAGCTTAATTAATCACTTCAGAAAATTATTACTCCACGAAAGTTGATAATTATTTTGAACAGTAATGATTTTTTAGTCCATTATAATGGGAAACATTCGAAGTGTTAAGTAAAATAGTAGACTTAATTCCTCATTAAAGTGGTGGCCATGGTGATCTTCAGTGCCAAAAGAATAAAGTCGTCAAGCATGATCATGGCTCTTGATGTAAAATGCTCTGTAAAATGTCTTCTTGGCGTCTGAATTTCACCATTAAGAGGAAACCAATAAATGTCATGGTCTAATAGTCAATATAAATCCACATCTGAGGCATAATTAATTCAAACTTGCTACAATTCTTTCTTCATTAAGCACTCAGGGTGTTGGCTTGTTGGATGCTGGCTACAGTCTGTATCTTCCAAAAGGACTTCTCGCGCTACTTCGTGCCAACCCACCTTTCACACTCCCGCTCAAAACTTTTCGTTCCGTTGCGTAGGGATTTCGTTCCGTCTTTTCCATCTCATACAATCCTACAGCCTATAAGCATCAACCAGCCAGTCATATAATACACTGAGGTGACAAAAGTCATGGGACAGTGACATACGCACATGCAGATAGCGATAGCATCGTGTACACAAAGTAAAAAACGTCAGTACACTGGCGGAGCTATCATTTGTACTCAGGTCATTATGTGAAAAGGTTTCCACCGTGATTATGGCCACACGATGGTAATTAACGGACTTTGAACGCGGAATTGTAGTTGGGGCTAGACGTATGAGACATTCCGTTTCGGAAATCGATAGAGAATTCAATATTCCGAGATCCACAGTGTCGAGAGTGTGCCTTAAATACCAAATTTCAGATCTTACCTCTCACCACGGACAACGCAGTGGCCGACGCCGTCACTTACTGACCAAGAGCAGCAGCGTTTGCGTAGAGTTGTCAGTGCTAACAGACAAGCAGGACAACTTGAAGTAACCTCAGAAATCAATGTGGGACGAACAACAAGCGTGTTAGAATAGTGAGGCGAATTTTGGCGTTAGTGGACTATGGCAGATGACGATCGACTCGAGCGCCTTTGCTAACAGCGCAAAACCGCCTGCAGAGCCTCTCCTGAGCTCATGAACATATCAGTTAGATCCTAGTCGACTGGGAAACTGTGGTCTGGTCAGATGAGTCCCAATTTCAGTTAGTAAGAGCTGGTGATAGGGTTCGAGGGTGGCGCAGACCTCACGAAGCTATGGGCCCAAGTGGTCAACAAGACACTCTGGAAATTGATGGTGGCTCTATAAGGATGTACCACGTTCGTACATGGAATGGACTGGGTCCTCTGGTTCGAGTCAACGGATCTTTGACTGGACCATTTGGAGATCATCTGCAGCCATTCGTTGACCTCATGTTCCGAAACAACAATGGAATTTTTATGGATGACGATGAGCCATGTCACCGGGCCACAGTTGTTCACCATTGGTTTGTAGAACATTCTGGAAAATTAGAGTGGATGTTTTGGCGACCCAGATCGCCCGGCATGAGTCCCATCGAAAATTTTCGGCACATAATCGAGAGGTCAGTTCGCTCACAACATTTTGCAACTATGGATCGCTGTAGAGGCAGCACGCCTCAATATTGCTGCAAGGGACTTCCAGTGACTTTTTGGGTCCATGCCACGCCCAGTTGGTGCACTATGCCGGAAAAAAGTAGGTATCCCATGACATGTGGCATCTCAGTTTACTTTAACATATCCCTATCAAGAAAGAACCTAGTTTTAGAAGAGACTTTTACGTACCATTTCTGGTTCCATAATTTACAAAAATAAAATTAATAATTTCCATATGTGCCAATTCAAAGATCATTATAACACAGGTCTTATACTAAAATGTATACTTTCACGGCCGGAAATGTCATGTCCATTATAATTATCCGGGTGTTATGCCGTGGTCGGTTGATAAATTCTGTGTCAATTCCCAACGTTTCGTCCCCGTCTATGGAGGACATCTTCAAGAGGGTCTTATAACACTCATAGGAGACATAAACCAGCCACCGTCGATATATAACTGTCACAAGTTCCCTAATGTAGCCTACTATGTGGCCCCCAATTTTTATGTTAGGTTTATCACTAATCTTCTTTCTGCTACTCCGCAGTACATTCGTCTTTATTTGTTTACTCTCAGCCCACACTTTATGCTGTTTAGATTGTTCATTCCATTCAAAAAGTCTTGTAATTATTTTCCACTTTCACTGAGAATAATCGTGACCTTAGCGAATGTTACCATTGGTATCCTTTCACTCTGAATTTTAATCCCTCACTTTAACCCTTCTTTTAATTCTTTCATTTCTTCTTGGAAATACTGGTTTAACAGTATAAGAGAAAGACTCCATCCCTGCCTCGCGTCCCTTATAATCCGACAACTTCTTTCTTGGTCATGCATTCTTATTGTTAGGTTTTGGTTCTTATCCATACTAGAAATTACCCAGTTTTTTCTATAGTGTCTCCCTATTTTTATAATTCCAAACGTATTACATCATTTTACATTCCAGAACGCTTTTCATAGATCGACAGATCCTATCAAATATTCACTTTATTGAAAGGTTACAATTTTTTTTATACGGCCATCGTCTCATTAGATGTTCCGTTTCTGATAACGGCCTCGTCATATTGTGGTTTCACCCAACATTTCACCATAATGAAAACTGAGTCTTCCATGCGTATGTGATATACACTATGTGATCAAAAGTATGCGGACACCCTCAAAAACCTACATGTTCATATTAGGTGCATTGTGCTGCCAGCTACTGCCAGGTACTCCATATCAGCGACCTCAGTAATCATTAGACATCGCGAGAGAGTAGAATGGGGCGCTCCGCGGTACTTAAGGGCTTCGAACGCGGTCAGGTGATTGGGTGTCACTTGTGTCATAAGTCTGTACGAGAAATTTCCACACTCCTAAACATCCCTAGGCCCACTGTTTCCGATGTGATAGTGAAGTGGAAACGTGAAGGGACACGTTCAGCACAAAAGCGTATAGGCCGACCTCGTCTGCAGACTGACAGAGATCGCCGACAGTTGAAGAGGGTCGTAATGTGTAATAGGCAGACATCTACCCACACCATCACATAGGAATTCCAAAGTGCATCAGGGTCCACTGCAAGTACTATGACAGTTAGGCGGGAGGTGAAAAAACTTGGATTTCATGGTCGAGCGGCTGCTCATAAACCACACATCACGCCGGTAAATGCCCGACCCCTCGCTTGGTGTAAGGAGCGTAAACATTGGACGATTGAACAGTGGAAAAACGTTGTGTGGAGTGACGAATCACGGTACACAAAGTGGCGATCCTATGGCAGGGTGTGGGTATGGCGAATTCCCGGTGAACGTCATCTGCCAGCGTGTGTAGTGCCAATAGTAAAATTCGGAGGCGGAGGTGTTACGGTGCGGTCGTGTTTTTCGTGGAGGGGGCTTGTACCCTTGTTGTTTTTCGTGACACTATCACAGCATAGGCCTACATTGCTGTTTTAAGCACCTTCTTGCTTTACCGTTGTCGAAAAGCAGTTCGGGGATGGCGACTGCATTTTTCAGCACGATCGAGCACCTGTTCATCAGGCAGGGCTGTGGAGAAGTGATTACACGACAGTAACATCCCCATAATGGAGTGGCCTGCACATAGTCCTGGGCTGAATCCTATAGAACACCTCTGGGATGTTTTGTAACGCCGAATTCGTGCCAGGCCTCATCGACCGACATCGATACCTCTCCTCAGTGCAGCACTCCGTGGAGAATGGACTGCCATTCCCCAAGAAAACGTCCAGCACCTGATTGAATGTATGCCTGCCAGTGTGGAAGCCGTCATCAAGGCGAAGCGTGGGCGAACACCATACTGAATTCCAGCATTACCGATGGAGGGCGCCACGAACTTTTAAGTCAATTTCAGCCACGTGTCCGGATACTTTTGATAGCATAGTGTAGAAACGTCAGAGAAAGAAGACTTTAGTTAACGTGGTGTATCACATCGAGAACATGAGAGAGAGAAAGTTTTATTACGAAACCAAACGGGCACATTAATAGTGAATTACTGTTCATCTAATACCAAATTTCGCATTTCTATATAGAGATTAACTGTCGAACAGTACGTGTTATATACGAAATGCCGTTGCTCTCATGATACAGAAAACTAAGAAAGAAACGTCAAATAACAGACAAAAACGCTAGGTGAAGTTGCCCTCAGAAAAAATCTGAGCCCAAGTTGCTATTGATAAACTAAACGGCTGATGAAAACAGAATGTTACAGCTGCACCGAAATGTTGCTTGTCGACGTTATTTGAAAACAGGATGTTCAATTTAGTTGCAGTGGTCTATTAATTCTTCCCTTTCTGTGACTATAATGACAGGAAATCCCCTCTCCCACTCGCGGCTTTCTGCAAACGAGGCCGAAATACACAACCAACCGGCCAGCAGCACTGGAGCGGAGCGCCGTGGCACACATAGTGTCCG
This sequence comes from Schistocerca gregaria, assembly GCF_023897955.1. Lineage (NCBI taxonomy): Eukaryota > Metazoa > Arthropoda > Insecta > Orthoptera > Acrididae > Schistocerca > Schistocerca gregaria. The sequence continues at coordinate 722,919,051 of NC_064931.1, read as the reverse complement.
TTCAACCTGTTTTTATCGATCCGCTGGAGTCAGTGGCCTGGCTTCTTGAACACTGACATGCCACCATTATTTGTGTTCATATTTATGAATTCAACTGTGCCTCCCTCTCCCACTCTCTCTCTCTCTCTCTCTCTCTCTCTCTCTCACACACACACACACACACACACACACACACACACACACACATACACACACATTAACGGGACATTTAAATCCCATGTTCTGTATGGGACTACAGGGTGAAAAGTATTTGAACCGACAAAGTCTGGGAGGTTGTAGGGGACATCAAAACATATACTTTTCCCTAATGTCTTTTTTTCCTATAAGGATTATTTAAACCGGTGGAGGCCGTATTACGCTCTTCAGTTGTTAGAGACCTTATTACGCTCTTCAGTTGTAGGCAACTGCTGTCCACCAGTGTAGTAGTGCATTGTCTCTGTTAACTAATGGAGCGATACACCTGGAGTGAGTACACTGATATGGTTGGTGCGTATTGCGTAGCTCACCACAACGGACGAGGTGCACAGCGGGTTTATCAAAAACAATATCCTAATCGCCGTATCCCGCATCATACGACCTTTCTGCTGTGTACCAACGTCTGCGTGAGATCGGGTCATTTAGCAGATTACCTGGACAGCGACGCTGTAGCACGGTAAGAAAGCTGCAATTTGACAAAGCTGCCTTGCAGCATGTGGAGCTGGATCCTTCAATCAGCACTCGCGCAATTGCACGTAACATGGGGACCAATCGGATGAATGTAAGTACAGTCCTTTGAGAGCAGTTGTTACGTCCATTTCACTTACAGCGTGTCCACAACATGGAACCAGTTGATTATCCACCCAGAGCACAGTTTTCGAAAGTGGTTCAAATGGCTCTGAGCACTATGGGACTTAACATCTATGGTCATCAGTAGCCCTAGAACTTAGAACTACTTAAACCTAACTAACCTAAGGACATCACACAACACCCAGTCATCACGAGGCAGAGAAAATCCCTGAACCCGCCGGGTATCGAACCCGGGAACCCGGGCGTGGGAAGCGAGAACGCTACCGCACGACCCCGAGCTGCAGACAGAGCACAGTTTTCGCAGTGGTACCTGGAACAGTGTGAAATGAATCCTACATTTCCATCCTCTGTGTTGTTTACCGATGAAGAACGTTCGGGAGTGATGGAGCCTTCAACATGCACAATTCGCATGTTTGGACTGAGGACAGCCCACATGCCACTGTTACTAGCGCTCATCAAGTGCGGTTTTTCGTTACTGTGTGACTCGGTGTTTTTGGAAACAGTTTAATCGGGCCGTATCTGTTACCTGGGCCATTAAATGCCAGGCACTATTACAATTTTCTCGCCAGAGCATTGCCAGAATTGCTGGAAGACGTCCCGCTTCCTGCAAGACAACGCATGTGGTTCCAACATGACGGAGCGCCGACACATTTCAGTCGTCTTGTGAGTCGATTCCTGGACCGACGGTTCCCAGAAGCGTGGATCGGCAGTGGTGGTCCTGTACCATGGCCTGCTCGATCCCCAGATAAGTCCCCTCTGGACTTTTTTGTGTGGGGAGAGGTGCGCAACCTTGTTTACGCAACTCCTGTTGCATCGGAAGAGGATCTGGTTGCCCGGATAGTAGCAGCAGCAACAACAATTCAGGATATTTCTTGGGTTTTTGCCCGAATCAGACAGAAGATGATCCGACAGTGTAACCTTTGTTTAAGTGTCAATGGAGACTTTTTTTTAAAAAATCTACTGTAATTGAAATTGTGTTGTGTTAATGTGTTGTCTCTTGGTCATAAAAAAATGGAAAAGTGTTTGTTGGTTTAATTAATTTGCCGCCAGAGAAATCTTCCTCTTCCGGTTTAAATACTCCTCATAGGAAAAAATGACATTAGGGATAATTATTTGTCTTGATGTCCCCCTACAACCTCCCAGAGTTTGTCGGTTTGAATACTTTTCACCCTGTAGAACCTGCGACCTCCGATTATCAAGACAGTAACACTACACCAAGTCCACGATGGTTAGCAGATGCATAATTTGTAACACGGCAGGCATGTGGAGGACGTTGCGACGATAATGTAAGGATATCCTCACGGTTAGCAACGGCCTTTTATAATGAGAGCGAATTTCTTTAATGTGCTGTACTTCAATGCTTTGTACTATTTATTACTTCCATATCCATACGTATGCTCCTCTAAAGACCTTTATGTCGATGCAGTTATCGTCATAAAGGAACCAAGGGCACCTATGCACCTCGTCCCCCATTGTGTAATTTTTTCCGGTAACATTGCCACTTGTAGTGACTGATTATAATCATCGCCTATACTAACCGCGTATAAGAACACAACCAAATACACCGGGTCACACGAAGTCCATAACTTTACCTGCTCAGCACACGAACTCCGCAACCTGGTGAAAACGACCCTGACTGCCAGTGCATGAACTTCGCAACTAACCTGCAGACTCGTAGTTTTCTTTTGATCACCAGTGAGCAACATATAATCGTAATAATCTTATTATACTCATGATCAGAAAAAAAAACAGAACACCATGAACGGCTAGAGATAAGACGTTGTTATTCACAGGACAGGTACAATAGTATGTTGTACAGAAATAACTAGCATTTCAACCATGTCAGCCCGCTGGCTCAGGGTCAACACTGATATCAAGACGCAACAACAGCTACCGGTTAAATGTGCATGCGATGTCTCGTTGTCGCTATAAATCGAAGGTAATGGATCAGTGTGACTTGAGCAGACGTTCAGGATGCCTAGCAGACGTATTCGCGAACCGTACGTCAAATCAGCGATTTTGAAACAGGACGCATTGTTGGCACAAGAGAATGAAATACTACTGGCCATTAAAATTGCTACATCAAGAAGAAATGCAGATGATAAACGGGTATTCATTAGACAAAAATATTATACTAGAACTGATTACATTTTCACGCAATTTGGGTGCATAGATCCTGAGAAATCAGTACCCAGAACAACCACCTCTGGCCGTAATAACGGGCTTGATACGCCTGGGCATTGAGCCAAACAGAGCTTGGATGGCGTGTACAGGTACAGCTGCCCGTGCAGCTTCAACACGATACCACAGTTCATCAAGAGTAGTGATTGGCGTATTGTGACGAGCCAGTTGCTCGGCCACCATTGACCAGACGTTTTCAATTGGTGAGAGATCTGGAGAATGTGCTGGCCACGGCAGCAGTCGAACATTTTCTGTATCCAGAAAGGCCCGCACAGTACCTGCAACATGCGATCGTGCATTACCTGCTGAAATGCAGGGTTTCGCAGGGATCGAATGAAGGGTAGAGCCACGGGTCGTAACACATCTGAAATGTAACGTCCACTGTTCAAAGTGCCGTCAATGCGAACAAGAGGTGAGACCATCACGCCGGGTGATACGCCAGTGTGGCGATGACGAATACACGCTTCCAATGTGCGTTCACCGCGACGTCACCAAACACGGATGAGACCATTATGATGCTGTAAACAGAACTTAGATTCATCCGAAAAAATGACGTTTTGCCATTGGTGCGCCCAGGTTCGTCGTTGAGTACACCATCGCACGCGCTCCTGTCTGTGATACAGCGTCAAGGGTAACCGCAGCCATGGTCTCCGAACTGATAGTCCATGCTGCTACGAACGTCGTCGAACTGTTCGTGCAGATGGTTGTTATCTTGCAAACGTCCCCATCTGTTGACTCAGGGATCGAGACGTGGCTGCACGATCCGTTACAGCCATGCGCATAAGATGCCTGACATCTCGACTGCTATTGATTCAAGCCCGTTGGGATCCAGCACGCGTTCCGTATTACCCTCCTGAACCAACCGATTCCATGTTCTGCTAACAGTCATTGGATCTCGAGCAACGCGAGCAGCAATGTCGTGATACGATAAACCGCAATCACGATATGCTACAATCCGACCTTCATCAAATTCGGAAACGTGATGGTAAGCATTTCTCCTCCTTACACGAGGCATCACAACGCTTCACCAGACAACGCGCGTCAACTGCTGTTTGTGTATGAGAAATCGGTTGGAAACTTTCATCTTGTCAGCACGTTGTAGGTGTCGCCACCGGTGCCAGCCTTGTGTGAATGCCTTGAAAAGCTAATCATTTGCATATCACAGCGTCTTCTTCCTGTAGTGTGCAGAATGGATCACGAAAGGCCGTAGAAAACGATGAAATGTGGCAGGTCGCACCAACCAGACCACTCACCGAGAAGATCTACACCTCATGGCATTGCAGAACAGATCTACGTCCTCCTCGGATCTGGCGCAACAGTGGAGCACATCGTATAGTATCAGTGGTGACAGCCCGTCGCCGTTTATTACGGCACGGAGTATGTGCGCGTCGTCCACTTCTCCGCCTAGCTTTGACTAATGTGCAGAAACATGTTAGACGGCAATGGTGTATTGACCGACGTCACTGGGGACAGGAGTGGCATCACATAGTGCTTCTGCACTCGCATTCGCACAAGACATACAGCACCAGCTTAAGGCTTCGTGGTGTGGGGTGCTATTGGGTACAACCACAAATTACGGCTGGTGCGCGTCCAGGGCACTCTGATCTGTGTGACGTACGTGAATGACATCGTGCGACACGTAGGCATATCCTTTAGGCTCTGGAAGCCATTTTTCAGCAAGACAATGCGTGACCACATTTTGCTGCACGATCACGTGACTTCTTGGTGTCACAGGATGTCAGCCTTTTCCCCTTCAAATCACCAGGCTTGACGCCAATCGAAAATGTGTGGGATATGGTGCAATGATGGGTGCAGCGTGATGACACAATGCCAACAACCACAGATGCACTTTAGAACCAGGTGAACGCAGCATGGATGGCTATACCACAGGACGCCATTCGCATCTTATTCGAGTCGATACCATCATACATGGAACAAGTTATCAGGACCCATGGCGGACCCTACTACTAGGCAACAGGACACATTCTAATCCGAGGTGAGTGAAATGCTAATCGTTTCTGCAGAACATACCAATGAACGTGTCCTGCGAATATGAACGTTCTATCTCTAGTCGTTCAAGGTATTATGTTTTTTCTGAACATGAGTATACATTTTACTACAAAATTTACAAAACGGTAAAACATTCTCTTAAATTTCGAAAGTATGCAATAACAAGCTTCACTTGTAAATACTTTTATCCAGAAAATATTTTGCAGCTAAAGAAAACATTTAAATTTTGTCTGAAACACACTGTCAGTATCATCATTTTGAAACTGCACAGATTTTTTTTTTTTGGACAAATATTTGTCTCTCTATGGTTTACTTGTCTGTTTTTAATAAGAAACCACAAGTAACACTATTTAAACGAATGTAAGAGTGTGTTTGTGTTCTTCTCAAAGGATGCATAAAAATGTGAATATGGGGATGCGTGGATTCAGAGAAAGATTTAAAACGACAATTAAAGCTCTCGCATGTTTTTGTTGTTCTCCAAAGCGCAGAGGACTCATGAACCACAGCAATATTATTTTCGAACAGTATGCATTACCTATACACTGTTCTCCACCTTCAGTAGCACTACACTAGATATCACTACACTAGACGTTTAACAAAACCTTTCAGAAAAAGCACCCTAGCACTAGATTCACCACTACTGTGCACTTTACCGCCGGGAGATGGGAGCTTACTGAGTCTAAGGTGACGCTGCTGGTCACACCTATTAGGCGGGAAGCCCCAGGTACGCACTTTTCTGTCTGAAGGTACCGGTATGTAATGGTATGACGTACAGTTGCAGCATATTAAAAGTGTTTCAATTGAATTGATTCTGCATTATTTCTCTTCCCCACGTCCTTGCCATTAATGTTACCATGTTTGGAGCTCGTACGGTAATCAGTTTCCGTGTTATAACGTGTTAAATAGGGAAAGTTTAGTTATAACCACGCGGTGGTGTATCTACCTCATTTCAGTATATTAAAGAGGGGCGGGAAACTTAGAAGTCGATTTTCTTGAGAATTCCTGTGTGCCGCAAGCTTTGGCAGAAGTATAGTTTGGATTTGAACCACACGTACCATAAATATAAAAAAATTACAAATCGATTGTCGTGTAGTTTCCTTGTTAGGGAACAGTAGGTAGTGTGATCATATGTGGAGCCACAATTTAATTCTACTCTTGATAAGTTTGATTCATAAACTAATAAACTTTTCAGGTTTATCTTACGTATAGGGTGCTGTATACGATACGTTGAGTCTATCTCAGTACATCGAAACACACCGCTGTCTTAAAACCGCACACCCATAAAATCCTGGGAATCTCGTGAAAACCAGACCTCAGCCACGGCGAAATTTAACTGCGGTAGGCTCCCTCGTTTTATTTTGATCGAGGTCGGTGCACCTCAATTTTGCGTTAAACTGGGCTAAATGCAGACCTTACCGTGGTTAACTTTTAATTTAATTTAATGCACTCGCCCATAACTGTGTGAGCATTCAAGATTATGCGTGTCTATCAAGAACAGTACTGTCATTGTGTGTAACTCAGTACCACGGAAAAACCTGCTGCTTTCCAAGTTATGCATAACTCAAGTAGCTGTAAATAGCGTAAATAAATGTAGTAATGTGTTATCATTTTGTATATGTTTGCATGTGTTTATAAGCCACCTCCACTGCCGACACATTGGGTACATTATCTTTGTTCACCATACAAAACATTAGTTGCACTCTTCAAAGTGGACTCTTGTGTGGACAGTATAGAGCTGGTAGGAGGTGGTCAAACACCCTTCCACAGCCGATGTAAGTCATCTCACTGATGGGATGAGGATGTGGCAGTCAATTATATGGAGTTAGCACAGTTATATGAATCGACGTGTAGAAGTGACAGAATTGCAGAAAGGAGCTTACGTCTTTGCAGATGCCCGTGGCTCATTTTGTTAGTGTATCAACGGGGAATGCTGTACCACTCGCAACAGAGCAATGTGGCGTAAGAGCAGTGCTCCTAAAAAGATACTAACCGATATGGACTGGACACGAGTATCACGCCTTATCAGAGAGTCTGTTTCACACCTTATAGGGATTTACTGCTATCAGTGAGTGCAGGCCATTCTCAACTATTTTCTACATCTACATCTACACCTACATTTATACTCCGCAAGCCACTCACCGGTGTGTGGTGGAGGGCACTTTACATGCCACTGTCATTACCTCCCTTTCCTGTCCCAGTCGCGTATGGTTCGCGGGAAGAACGACTGCTGGAAAGCCTCCGTGCGCGCACGAATCTCTCTAATTTTACATTCGTGATCTCCTCGGGAGGTATAAGTATGGGGAAGCTATATACTCGATACCTCTTCCAGAAAAACACCCTCTCGAAACCTGGATAGCAAGCTACACCGCGATGCAGAGCGCCTCTCTTGCAGAGTCTGCCACTTGAGTTTCCTAAATATCTCCGTAACGCTATCACACTTACCATATAACCCTGTGACGAAACACGCCGCTCTTCTTTGGATCTTCTCTAACTACTTTGTCAACCCAACCTGGTACGGATCCCACACTGATGAGCAATACTCAGGTATAGGTCGAACGAGTGTTTTGTAAGCCACCTCCTTTGTTGATGGACTACATTTTCTAAGGACTCTCTCAATGAATCTCAACCTGAGGAAACTCTGCGAATGTGATGGTACAGCTGAGCTTTGGACATACCCATGTTGATGTGAGAATGATCTGTATCGTCTGAACTGGCCGCTACTCAGATGGCTCCCCATGGTCTCATATGTACTTACCACAAGACGTTCCACAAAGGATAACTTATAGGACAGTGGTGGTCCTAGAAAATGTGAGACATCGGTGTTGCACCTCATGAAAGATAACAAACACGGACATCATATAACTAGGAAATCAAACAATAGCCCACATTAATTCATGTTTATTAGAAAGTTCTCTGCTATCGTAATCACAAATGAGAAATTACACTCCTGGAAATGGAAAAAAGAACACATTGACACCGGTGTGTCAGACCCACCATACTTGCTCCGGACACTGCGAGAGGGCTGTACAAGCAATGATCACACGCACGGCACAGCGGACACACCAGGAACCGCGGTGTTGGCCGTCGAATGGCGCTAGCTGCGCAGCATTTGTGCACCGCCGCCGTCAGTGTCAGCCAGTTTGCCGTGGCATACGGAGCTCCATCGCAGTCTTTAACACTGGTAGCATGCCGCGACAGCGTGGACGTGAACCGTATGTGCAGTTGACGGACTTTGAGCGAGGGCGTATAGTGGGCATGCGGGAGGCCGGGTGGACGTACCGCCGAATTGCTCAACACGTGGGGCGTGAGGTCTCCACAGTACATCGATGTTGTCGCCAGTGGTCGGCGGAAGGTGCACGTGCCCGTCGACCTGGGACCGGACCGCAGCGACGCACGGATGCACGCCAAGACTGTAGGATCCTACGCAGTGCCGTAGGGGACCGCACCGCCACTTCCCAGCAAATTAGGGACGCTGTTGCTCCTGGGGTATCGGCGAGGACCATTCGCAACCGTCTCCATGAAGCTGGGCTACGGTCCCGCACACCGTTAGGCCGTCTTCCGCTCACGCCCCAACATCGTGCAGCCCGCCTCCAGTGGTGTCGCGACAGGCGTGAATGGAGGGACGAATGGAGACGTGTCGTGTTCAGCGATGAGAGTCGCTTCTGCCTTGGTGCCAATGATGGTCGTATGCGTGTTTGGCGCCGTGCAGGTGAGCGCCACAATCAGGACTGCATATGACCGAGGCACACAGGGCCAACACCCGGCATCATGGTGTGGGGAGCGATCTCCTACACTGGCCGTACACCTCTGGTGATCGTCGAGGGGACACTGAATAGTGCACGGTACATCCAAACCGTCATCGAACCCATCGTTCTACCATTCCTAGACCGGCAAGGGAACTTGCTGTTCCAACAGCCACCCAACGTGCTCTAGAAGGTGTAAGTCAACTACCCTGGCCAGCAAGATCTCCGGATCTGTCCCCCATTGAGCATGTTTGGGACTGGATGAAGCGTCGTCTCACGCGGTCTGCACGTCCAGCACGAACGCTGGTCCAACTGAGGCGCTAGGTGGAAATGGCATGGCAAGCCGTTCCACAGGACTACATCCAGCATCTCTACGATCGTCTCCATGGGAGAATAGCAGCCTGCATTGCGGCGAAAGGTGGATATACACTGTACTAGTGCCGACATTGTGCATGCTCTGTTGCCTGTGTCTATGTGCCTGTGGTTCTGTCAGTGTGATCATGCGATGTATCTGACCCCAGGAATGTGTCAATAAAGTTTCCCCTTCCTGGGACAATGAATTCATGGTGTCCTTATTTCAATTTCCAGGAGTGTATTACAGGTTACAAGATCTATCCGCTCTCAAGAAATGCAGAGAATGTGAAAATTGATAATCACTGACATGTGGTGTGAATGGAGTTCCTTCTTGTTAACAACATCAGTAAACATATTTTCAAATAACAGATCTCACCATCTGGTCCACAGAATGTTCAGAGGTATATAACACTTCTCTTTCAGGTGTCGGCCACACGGTATCCACAAACTGATCTTACTACAACTGTAGCGTGCAGCACACAGAAATTATCAGAATAAAATCATGCTAATGTTCAAATAATGACAGGAATACACGCATTTTAAACACATTATCCATCCATTATTACAACAGCGAGATAGGCAGCGGTGTCTCTGAACACTGATGCAACTCTTACTCTTTGAACTTCTTCATGTTCATGACATCTTGTTTGACTTTTGACTTACGCATTCATAGTATTTCAAGTTCGACAATGTTATTATGTATCATTTTTCTCACCTCGTACAGACCATAATAGATAAAGAAATTACTGCTAAAATATTTACACTTCTTTCAGTACCTCCGCGATTTTAAAAGAATTTTGTACCATCAATGATTCGAATCGATTCTGACAACCGGTTTTTCTTATCTCTCCTATTCATTAAAGTGGTTGAAACAGTACCCGTTTCGCTTCCTGTTCAAATCATCCTCAAGGCCTGTTCGACTAAATTAAATAGTCTAACATGAAGAGAAAATGTACATACACGATAAACACAATTCCCTACAACATTATCAATCTGTACACTTCCTAGCACTAGCGATCTGCAGTACTCACCTACTCTTATCCTTCTTCAGATTACCCCAGGGTCCTCTCCACCATCACTGTCTTGTTCTTCATAAGAAGCACATCTTTTCTCCACATCTCCATAAATAGTAGCGCCAGATTTCCTTACTATAAATCTCTTTTTGGTTTTCCGACATGATCGTGTCATTGTCCGAATCACTCCTCTGACCTTAAGCAGAGCAGTCAACAGAGTACCAAACAATTCCCCCGCACTGAAGATAAAATTCGGACCCCAAACTTCAATAATATTGCACCCAACCTGTTCGGTATCTTCAGACTCCAAAGTACTGGTAACCTGTCTCACTATCATCTTTGTAATCACCTTCATTATTTCCATCACTCGCATAAGCTACAGGGGTCGCTGTTACTTCAGCCACAGAGACTGATGTTTGTTCAAGTACACAACCTCATTCCTCCTCAGATTCTAATTTTTCATTGCTCATATTTCTCTATCGTTCATTCTCATAATTCTCACTGCCCATGACAGCACATGGTATTTCTTCAATCTCCATAACGCTCATTTGAAGTTCATCATCCAGATCTGACATGATGGGATCGTCATCATTGGTAAGCAAGAGTCCTACCGCACCGAATCCCTCTTCACCTTGTTCCTCAGAACCATCTCTAAATTTTATCTTAATCTTTTAATCATAAATCTTCACTACGACAAGCAATGGGATGCAAGATTACTTTACACTGTTTTAAGGAATCAAGTCATACAGTGACTTCACAGTGAGATTATGAACAACCAAAAAGTTTGTGCTGAACAGGTGTGAGTGCCATTCACAAGCAACCCTAACTTGTTCTTTAAGTCCTACAGTTGTGCCACTAACAGCACCTCTCACGCTCATCCCACACATTTTAAATACTGGACATTGCTTCTCCATCTCACAAGCCTCACATACATATTTTCCAAGCACCGACACCTGACTGCCTCAAACTAGAACACACTTAACCTCCACAGGACATTATACAACATCCGTCAATGTAGGCCTGGACCCCATATTGCGCAGGGTGCATTATATGAAAATTAACCAGAATGTGACACCCAGACGCCAGGTTCAAACAATGCTTGTGCTGCAGCGTGTACCTGTCACTAGCAGATGCTTCGTTCTATTCTATTCTCTTTCTTCACCCCCTGTGGGGTCGGGGGTTTGAATAGGCCTCAGGAATTCCTGCCTGACGTAAGAGGCGACTAAAAGGAGCCTCACACTTTTCGGCCCTATAAGTTCAGATTCCATTATATGGTAGGACCTGCCACTTTCCAAAATCTACAGAAGTTCGGGCCACATGGGGAAGGACGTCTTACGTGGTGCACGAGTTATCCATAGTGCCCTTAAGTTCGATGTGCTGAATCTCTTGTCGTTATGGCTTTGCATCTCCACCTGCAACTCAACTAATTGGGTGAGGACACTTTCCGAGGTATGTCATCTTCTTCCGTAGTCTACTGTCCTCTTTGGCCCCCATGACAACATTAGATTTCTCTGCACCCAGTATCCAGCACAGTAGCCAGTCTGTTGTGGCGGGGTTGTCATGTACCCATTTGGTGATAGCACGCTGGCAACACAGGGATCGCAATGTTGATGCCTGATCTATGAACTCCCCATGTATGCCAAGGAGTGAATGCCTGTCTTACTGGAGCATCAGGACTCCCAGAAATGGCCATCATGCCAGGTGGCCTTTGCTGTGGCTGAGTGGCACCCGTGGGGAGTGTCCCGGATCAGAGTGGGTGGCATCAGGGCGGATGACCTGCTGGTGACCGTACGGTGCCAGAAATCTCTAAGAACGGCAAGATCGAGTACAATGCCGACAGGTATAACCCTAAATCGTTTCCCTCCCTTAATAAACCATGGGAGGAACGTAGGGCTACAGAAAGAAGAGAGCCATATTCGCCTAGGTATTTAGTCTGTAGCAGAATGAATGAGGACTCCTTTCTACCTACAAAGCCACAGTTTTTTTGTTGAACATCTTGACGATAAGTTTGGGGAAGTCACAGCGCTGTCCAAGATGAGAAACGGTGCAGTCTTGATTCAGAAAGCATCCACAGCCCAACCCCAGGCGTTACTCGCCTGTGACCGGCTGTGTGATATTCCTGTTTCCGTCATTTCCCATAAAAGCCTCAACTTGGAACAGGGGATTATTTTCCATCGCGACCTCCTCTTGCTGTCTGACGACGAGCTCCTCACCGGTCTCGAACAATGGGGTGATCATTTCATCCGGCGCGTTTACAGGGGGCCCTAAGACAATAGGGTTGCTACTGGTGCCATCATCTTGGTCTTTGAGGGTGTTTCATTGCCTGTAAAGGTCAAGGTGATGGTTTACTGCTGTGACATTAAGCCATAGGTCTCTCCCCCTATGTGGTGTTGGAAATGTGGGCACATGTCTTCCTGCTGCACTTCCAGCGCCACATGTCGAGACTGCAGCCGTCCACTGCATCCAGATACTCCATGTGCGCCTCCTCCCATTTGTATCAACTGTGGAGTGCACCACTATGTCTGCTCGATAGACTGCACAGTACTCCAAAGGGAGCAGAAGATCATGTAACACAAGACCCTGGACCGGTTGACTTACCAAGAGGCTAAACGTAAATTTGAACGAGTACACCCATTCGGTTGACATCCACATATGCAGCAGCTACTTTACCTTCGCTGTCACAAGTACCAGCCATACCACACTCTGTACCACGAACAGTAGGCCACCCGGCCCATCAGAAGACATCTGCGCCCTTTGTCTCCTTATGTTGCCTCCAAAGTAGGTACTTTGGGAGCAAAGTTGACAGTGGCCCTTATCCTGGTGCATTGTCCTACTTCGACTGCCCTGCGACGAACTCTTCGTTTACCGGAATCGTTGTCGTTACTGTTATCTGACAACGCTTCATCGACTGATTTAGTTTTACGTTTTATTCTTGAAGGTGGTTTTTTTTTATCATTTGATCTAAGTTTTAGAGCATGCCCTTTGTCCCTATGTGTCCTCCACCCTAGTGCTTCTAGGGTGGAGGTTTTCATGTGTTGCAGAGTGCCTGGTTTCTCCTTTCTATTCTCATGGTCAGCCAGCCATGGTAATCTGCTTTCTTGTTTTAATTTCTTCTACCTGCTTCTTGCGTCTCTCTGTGGTTGTCTTGTCCTCTTTTGTTTCTGGTAGTGTATGTTTCCTTTCTGTCCTTTTTTCCTTCATTTCGGTATTGTGCTCTACGTCTCGTTTCTTTTATTCTTTCCCTTGTATGATTGTTTTCACAGGAGCAAGGGACCGATAACCAAGCAGTTTGGTCCTTTCTCCCCTTTTAAACGAACAAAACAGCCTCTTTCTTCTCTCAAATCCAAGCTGAAATTCCTAGAGGGCCCTGACTTGGGCACAAATTCACTGACCAGAGACTCTGTTTCAACACTATCTCATCATGGTCACAGATAAACAGCAGAAAATATCACACAGAAAACAAACTAGTAAAGACAAGTGATCAATATAAAGATGGATGGATTAATCCTGGCAGTGACTGATGTTTCTTGTTACAAATGTTAAATATTTTATTAATTGATGGGAACAGAACTCAGGCGGTAAAGACTTTAGATCAATTATGAATTATATGTAAGACTTGCCAGCCCTGCAATGGAGTCACACGTATTTTGAAGGGAACTGAATACAATGGGCATTTGGAGTCTGGTAGCTTGCAAAAGGATATTTCTAACAGCTGTATATAATAATGCACCTCTCAAATAGATTGAAACAACAGAGAAGTGGGAGAGTAGTTTACTGGAGGCGTGAAGTATGGTCAAAGTAGTGAGGATTTCACCTCTTTTCAAGTGATTCAAGGTGTCGAGTTCACCAGTGGCCCAATGAGGCGTAGAGTATGGAAGTCCCAGTCGTTTAGATTGCAGCAAACATGAACGAAGATGTTTGTTTTAACATTTTCAGTGACCATGTGTTGCCCTGTCATGCACATTTTCATGATGAGTATGCTGTGGACGCTTTTGGCTTCCAAGGGAACAATAACCTTGTTCACAGACCTACAAATAAACATTACTGATTCGATAAACATTAACTCACCCTATAGCACCTCTGCTGGACCCAACTTACATGTAGCACGTATCTCGTGGTCGTGCGGTAGCGTTCTAGCTTCCCACGCCCGGGTTCCCGGGTTCGATTCCCGGCGGGGTCAGGGATTTTCTGTGCCTCGTGATGACTGGGTGTTGTGTGCTGTCCTTAGGTTAGTTAGGTTTAAGTAGTTCTAAGTTCTAGGGGACTGATGACCATAGATGTTTAGTCCCATAGTGCTCAGAGCCATTTGAACCAACTTACATGTGTAAGAAAGAAAAGAAAAAGTTTGAGACTGCCTGAAACAGTAGGTGAAATCTAACAACGTACATTACCACATTTCAGAAGCTCTTGAGGATTTAAATATCAGTGAGTAGCTTCAGCTGGATACGGCCTATATATGTGGACCAATATTCTGGGACCTGACAACTGAGTCGCTGCTGGAAATATTGGATAGGACTGTTAAAGCGAAAGGAGCTGTGCCTTATACCGAAGATATTTTGGACGTAGTCTCTGGGTATTCCAGATGAAAGCTTTAAGAAAAAGAAAACCACGTCCTCTTTCAGATGCACGGGTGGTTCGGGAGCAACAAATTAGTAACAGCTACAAATAATACCACATATTACATAACGCTTAGGAGCAAACTCTTTTCAAACCTTGAAACTCGATTACGAGTTCACATCTTCAAACAGCTGATGATTGTGTTTGGCCATTTTGCACAACAGAAGCAGTGTCATAGCGAGAACAACTTAGGTATACAACAGGTTGTACTGTACTTGTTATTTGTGGCTCTCTTAACCACGGAAAAGTTTGAGGACAAATAACGGATCTTGATATCTACTTCAAGTCTGAGAACAACAGATTTTTATTTGCTCTTAATAATACACACAATTCACATAAAAGTGACACTGAGAAACGTTCTCTAAGATCTCAACAGAAACTGTACAAAATGTCGTTAGCTTTAGGGGAGGGGTCATCTAATTATATGGAAGAATCTATCGAGCAAAAACAGCAAGATTTCCTCATCTGGCCAGCTCATGAAATCAGAGTTAACGAGAGAAAACAGACCAAAAATTATAATCAAATAGGCAACACAAACTGTGTGACAGCACAAGTAAGTAGGGAGCTGGTCGTATCTATCGCACTACCACAGTAGCTATACTAACATCTCCCCAAAAGTAGTCATGACACTTCCTCTTCCGCACTCAATTCCCAAGCTGCAAAAAATAAAACTCCAATTGAAGGGACAGCTGAATGATGTTGCCAATTTGACGAACCAGAAAGTCGCTATTTCATGAAATAATAGGGCAATGCAGCTACGAGGTGCATTCAAGTTCTAAGGCCTCCGATTTTTTTTTCTCCGGACTGGAAAGATATAGAAACATGTGCATTGTTTTAAAATGAGGCCGCGTTCATTGTCAATACATCCCAGAGATGGCAGCACCGTACGGCAGATGGAATTTTACCGCCAGCGGCGAGAATGAGAACTGTTTTAAATACTTAAAATGGCGAAGTTTTCCTTACTTGAACAGCGTGCAATCATTCGTTTTCTGAATTTGCGTGATGTGAAACCAATTGAAATTCATCGACAGTTGAAGGAGACATGTGGTGATGGACTTATGGATGTGTCGAAAGTGCGTTCGTGGGTACGACAGTTTAATGAAGGCAGAACATCGTGTGACAACAATCCGAAACAACTTCGGGCTCGCACTAGCCGGTCTGACGACATGATCGAGAAAGTGGAGAGAATTGTTTTGGGGGATCGCCGAATGACCGTTGAACAGATTGCCTCCACAGTTGGCATTTCTGTGGGTTCTGTGCACACAATCCTGCATGACGACCTGAAAATACGAGAAGTGTCACCCAGGTGGGTGCCACGAATGCTGACGGACGACCACATGGCTGCCCGTGTGGCATTTTGCCATGCAATGTTGACCTGCAACGACAGCATGAATGGGACTTTCTTTCCGTCGGTTGTGACAATGGAGGAGACGTGGATGCCATTTTTCAATCCAGGAAAAAAGCTCCAGTCAGCTCAGTGGAAAAACACAGATTCACCGCCATCAAAAAAAAAATTCGGGTAACCGCCAGTGCTGAAAAAATGATGATGTCCTTTTTCTGGGACAGCGAGGGCGTAATCCTTACCCATTGCATTCCAAAGGGCACTACGGTAACAGGTGCATCCTACGAAAATGTTTTGAAGAACAAATTCTTTCCTGCACTGCAACAAAAACGTTCGGGAAATGCTGCGCGTGTGCTGTTTCACCAAGACAATGCAGCCGCACGTCGAGCACGTTACGCAACAGTTTCTTCGTGATAACAACTTTGAAGTGATTCCTCATGCTCCCTACTCAGCTGACCTGGCTCCTAGTGACTTTTGGTTTTTTTCCAACAATGAAAGGCACTCTCCGTGGCCGCACATTCACCAGCCGTGCTGCTATTGCCTCAGCGATTTTCCAGTGGTCAAAACAGACTCCTAAAGAAGCCTTCGCCGCTGCCATGGAATCATGGCGTCAGCGTTGTGAAAAATGTGTACGTCTGCAGGGCGATTACGTCGAGATGTAACGCCAGTTTCATCGATTTCGGGTGAGTAGTTAATTAGAAAAAAAATCGGAGGCCTTAGAACTTGAATGCACCTCGTAAAATTACCCTATCCTGGCATTCAAAACGCACATCAACAAAAAACGTTGGTACTTATCTGTAGTAGTGTCCCAACCGTTAGTCAAACTCTTCATATGAAAAATGGTGATGGAGGGGACTCATTCAACTGGATACACAAAAAATTTGGAGCGAAAGCGGCAGATTTTTTTCACAATGTTTGGGCAGTGTCTCACCATACCGTCATTTGATGTCCATAAAGAAAATCAAGAAATGTAATGTTCTATCATTCCCCCTGGATGGGCAGCATGGCAGTCTCTGCCCTGAGCGAGGACAGCGTCGACTCTTGCCAAAAGCAGTATGAAGGGGGAAACGCCTCACTTCCACTTCTGCCAAACTGCTCAACTCCTCTGGGGTGCTCAACCCTCCAAATGAGACTCACTGACCACCTTCTGCTGTCAAAAACGAACTACACGGCTGCACCTTCCCAGTGAGCAAAATGCAAACTTTCGACTCTAGAAAACAAACACATGAATAAAATAACTACTAAATAGTAGCAGAAAAGTGAAAATATTAAATAGTGATATGTGACAGTCATGTAATATCACCCTTCATACCTTTTTCGAGAAAGAAAAAGTCCCAAAATTCCAATATTTGTTCATCATCTGGTTTAGACATCCCAAAAGTTCACTCAAACAATCATTTGAACCAGAAAAGGACTTCCGACAGTCTCCTATCGTGGTACAGAAAAATGGGAAGGTGTAATATTATCCTTCTGATTTATAATAATATCATGATGTGAGGATAGATTTTCGTACCTCAAACTAGTATTTTATAATATGTGTTAATAATATCAAAACATGATCCCACGAATCCCTCCATTCCACATAATATAAATCAAATAATCACAAAGTTATATCTTAGCCTGTGTTCACAGAGCAGGCTTCCTATGAGGGACGTAGTCTTGATCGACTTCATGTATCAAATATTTTTGCTAAATTATGCAAAATCTGTGTGTAATATGCCTCTTGCATGGACCAGTGCTGACCAGTCTCAAAGTTATACTACTGATTATCATACACCCTTAAAAAGTGGTTAAATATTTTGCTCAAAATGCTAGAGAAATTCGACTTTGAACCACTTTTCTTCAGAAAAGTTATCATAAATCGCAAACTAATGTTTGCTGTAATAATATCGATTGTTTGCATAAATGTGACATTCGGAAGACATATCTCCAGTAAACTTGCATCAGAAAGGCATGTTATGAACATGACGTTGCATGAGAATCTATCAACTAACACCAGCTGTTCTAGTATTTGTTCCTTTTACAACTTATATAACACATTAAGCTGAGTGAAAAATAAGAAAATAAATGAAGTAATCTCAAAATGAAATCAAGTGCCACCTCAGTGGACCAGATTTGCAAAACGACGTAAGTTCATATTGTCATGGTTTTGAGTTATGGGCAGAGTTCAGAAGCCCAAGTCTGAGTGTTTAATACCAAAATGATTTTATTCCGTATCTTCTGTATATTATTTCCAGTAACACACTCTTCCTATTTACAGGCAAAACAATCTTAGTTGGCTGATTAAGTTGTTTTGCTTGTTAGTTAAACGTCTATATTACTTTTGTTGGTGAGATAGACCAGCGATACGTAAGTTGTCAATAAAAATGAGGTCTAATAGCGACGCTTTGTGTATTGGCGTTGTTGAAAACCAAGAAACACCTAGCTGCAGCAGAGCTCCTAGAACAGTAACGTCATAGCAAAACGTTATACAAACACGAAGATGCAACGAAGTTATGCACTGACAGAGGGGATTTTCTTGCTTTAACGTTTGACTATATTCAAAATGTATGATTGCGTAAGATTCAGAACACGTATTATTATCGTAAACTGACTGGCCCATTTTTCTCTGTTCGTAATATAGAAACTAACTCAGTATGTTTCTGTATTTACTCTAAAAAAAGTCCAAATGAGATATGTAGTTTTTTGCTCCATAATTTTAAATAACCATTTGTCATCTAGTATTAAAGAACTACGTCGTTTTGCGATAGCTGTTCAGTTCAGAACAACACTTTCATCAATTTTTTAATGACTGTAAGTGCTTACACGCATTTTTGAACACAAGACTTCTTTTCCCTATCAGAGGACATCATCTGACATCAACTAGGGACATTGCAGTAGCGAAAAGAAGATTGCTACGTGTGGACAAATTCTAAACATTGAAAGACGTGTGTGAATGCATAGTTAGCTCTTGTGCTAACGGAAATTTTACTGTTACTATCGTTGAAAGTTAGGATGCGTATGATTATAACAATCGGTGGCATGATCAGTGCAAAATAAATGTTAATTCCATTAGAGACTTCTGTTAAAGAGGTTTCTATATGTCAAAAATATGGTTCGCAGTTTCAGATATCATCAAATTCTGCTTTTCTGCAGAACATATTGGTATAGTTGTGGTAAAACCATTCATAGTACGAATAATTCAACATTTTTTCTTTATTGGGCCGACGTATCCACATATCCCAAAACTACCCTTAGCCATATGGTGTGTGACCAATCAATGATAAACAGTTTAAAGATATACGCAAAATGCATAAGTACATGCTCGACAATGACGAATCTAAAGTGATTTATCAAAAAAGTGCAACATCGGAAACAAAGATAAACGAGTAAAATCTCAATTTCAGTTCAGAAAGTGTTATCTGTACATTTGCTTCCCCTGATGTTTTACGATTCTGTGTACGACTGCGTTTTCCAATAAAAGAAATACTTGTCATGTGTTTATGTATTATTATATAACAAGCACAAATCCGGTTAATTTGAAAAATGACCTACGTTCTGCTCTTTTAAAACAAAACTTGAACATGAAGGTCATGTTTTTAAATGAGAGTTTTATGTAATTTATTTGTACGTATAATTTCATACAATAATTTCGTATTCGCTTCATCAAGATAGTGAGCAGTTTTGTTGTTTTTGGAGAAATGGTCGTTTTACAAAGTCACGATTCATATTTAAAATACTGTTATGTAGTGGCTTTGAGCGTATGCAGCATCACCAGATGGTGGCATCTGGCATCTGCTTACAATGCAAAATAAATGGACGTGAAAAATTATTTAAAGTTCTTGTGGTTACCAAACCTTCAAAAATTAACTAATTATGTTTGTACATAAAATTATTATCCAGAAAATGAATTGTTTTTATGTGGGATATTATGCAGAATATGAGTAATACTTTTCCCCTTTATGAGACACAGCCGATACATCGTTTTGTTGTGCAAAACTACACTCCTACGTAAGAATACCTGCCTCTGAGGCTTAAAGTTTACCGACAGCTTGCGTTTGTCGATATCTGTATTCATCTGGCCAACACGGCGATGGCAACGGGTGCACGCGTGAGGTTCCTTTGTGGCTTAGCACGTGGGGCGGCCATTGGCCCGCGTTCTATAAAGGGGGGAAGTTCCTTCGCTCTATGTGCTGCGTGGGGCTCTTCGCGCGTCTGCTCCGTGGTCCATCTGCTTCTGTAACAGTCGAAAGTTTAAGTAGCAAGATTTGCAACTGTACACATCACAACGGCACATGATAATCCTGGCATTAAGTCTTCTCCATGACTGAACATTGGAACCAAAGTTAATGTGTAATAGTGAAAAATTTATTAAGAGTGACTTTAGCTTGACTTGGAGGTGGTTTGCTCGGGTAATCTCTCTGCAGCTCTGCATAGTCCACAGCATAGCTCTTGCACCCAAGAAGGCTGGGGATATCAACGATCATAGCAACCGGGTATGGTAGACCACACAGGTAACAGTCTTGGAGGTGGAAATTATATTAGCCAACTATGGCAACGCATCACAGGTTTTATCTCGTAACTGGTGTACTTCAACGTAAGGTCAGCCTCTGAAGCCTGTGTATTTATTACTACTGGTTTGAGGTAATGACGTTATATCGGACCGGCGATGACCGAATGTGGCCTGCTGTTCCGAGTTCATCGGTGGCCTTCACCTCCCCTCTATCTCGTAAGAATGGCGTTTAGGGCTTCAGTCTTCTACTTTTTCGCCATATAAGCTGGCTGATAGGTGTTCTCGTGAAACTTTTTCTCACTCTTACTAAATCATGCTCTGTTGTTACAACAATGTGATGTCTTCTGCTCGTTGAGGTCACTTTGCTTACAACTGCCGGCTGCGGTGGTCTCGCGGTTCTAGGCGCTCAGTCCGGAACCGCGTGACGGCTACGGTCGCGGGTTCGAATCCTGCATCGGGCATGGGTGTGTGTGATGTCCTTAGGTTAGTTAGGTTGCAGTAGTTCTAAGTTCTAGGGGACTGATGACCACAGCTGTTAAGTCCCATAGTGCTCAGAGCCATTTGAACCAGTTTTTTGCTTACGACTCAAGCTTCTGTCTCGCGTGAGCTGAGGCAGTTTCTCCCAGTTTGTTCCGCTTTCCACAGTGTCAGCTTTCTGTCTCTTTGTCTGTTTGATTGCGACATGTAGCATTTGCCTGGCTTGCCCTGATTTGGTGACACATGGAGAGGACATTGAGAGAATTTAACTTTTGTCCGTAATACATTTCTGCTGTGTAACATTTCGTAGCTGGAGGTAGGCCATACACCTCATAACATCGCTTGAAATACGCTCAGTTAGCACACAGAACATAAAATCCATGATTCCTCCTCATGTCACAGACATATTGTCACGTCTCACGTCACAATACGATTAACTTGAAAATTCTAATACAAGTGGCAGAACCTAATGGTTTCCCAAAAGAACAATCTGCCATCCAAAAAGATTGTTTCACACAACATATGGACCAGGCTCCACCGAAAATGAGGTGAGGCACTGTGGGTACAACATATTTTTGAGAAACGATACGTCACGTTGTGTTATCTTAGCCGTTGTTTACTTGACGTTCCTGAAAGAAAATAAACATGTTTCGTCAGTATCCTCTGCCAGTTCTTGATGACTGTAGCTGCACTTCATTATCTAAAACATTCGTAAAACACACATCATATTCGTGCAATATGGTATTAGCACGCCATGTAATTGCGAGACAGGAAGACTCAGTCATACACAGATACTCACACCCGCAAAATGACTGGCGAGGCGGGTCAGTTCGAAGGCTCAGGGCATTATTATACTACTGACTTTGAATTATATATCATTGTTCCGCAGTACTGACTGCAGAAGTGCTCAACTAACAGAATAATCGTATCCCAAAAGGTCATATGTACAGTCTATTGGAAGCAGAATGATCAAAGGAAATT
The DNA here is from genome assembly GCF_023897955.1 of Schistocerca gregaria. Classification (NCBI taxonomy): domain Eukaryota; kingdom Metazoa; phylum Arthropoda; class Insecta; order Orthoptera; family Acrididae; genus Schistocerca; species Schistocerca gregaria. Next base: position 722,897,055 of record NC_064931.1, on the reverse strand, counting down.
CAATTAATCTTACTGCTAAGCAGAGACAAAATCTTACTACCAATTTTACTATCTACGACGAGACCCACCGCTTCTTCTGTGTTGCACATATCGGTCAACAGGTCATCTCTGACCTCATCATGCTTTAGAACAAAATAGACTTGTTGATTAGGTGATCTACGGGAGGAGACCGAACAGCGAGGTCATGGGTCTCATCGAGTTACGGAAGGATGGGGAAGTAAGTCGACCGTGCCCTATCAAAGAAACCATCCTGGCATTTGTCTGAAGCGATTTAACGAAAATCCCGGAAAACCTATGTCGGGATGGCCGGACGCGGGTTTGAACCGTCGTCCTCCTGAATACGAGTCCATCGTGACAACTACTACTAGGCTTGGCCCCCATCTGCTCCCGTTTTCTGCATTTTCTGGAGTCGCACTTGTTGGCTATGGTCCGGACGTGGATTTAAAATTTCGACTATTTATTAATTTATTTACTCGTCAAGTTCCGTAGGACCAAATTGATGAGCAAATCTCCAAGGTCATGCAACGTGTCAGTACATGAAATTACAACATAAAAGTAACAACAGACAAAAATAAATGTTTATGAACCCGAAAAAAGTCAGTCCATAAGTTTATGTAAACTTAATCCACAATACAACTAGAATCAGCTTAATTTTTCAAGGAATTCCTGGACATAATAGGAGGAGCGACCCATGAGGAAACTCTTCAGTTTCGATTTGAAAGCGCGTGGATTACTGCTAGGATTTTTGAATTCAAGTGGTAGCTTATTGAAAATGGATGCAACAGTATACTGCACACCTTACTCCACAAGGTTTGATTTCTGCCGAGTATTAACTAACTGAAAACTTCTTATTCTTGGGAATAAGCTAATACTATTAACAAGAAATGACAGTAAAATAAATGATGATGTCCGAAGTAGAGAGGATATAAAATGTAGACTGGCAATGGCAAGGAAGTTGTTTCTGAAGAAGAGAACTTTCCTAACATCGAGCGTAGATTTAAGTGTCAGGAAGTCTTTTCTGAAAGTATTTGTATGGAGTGTAGTCATGTATGGAACTGAAACATGGCTGATAAATAGTTTAGACACAAGAGAATAGAAGCTTCCGAAATGTGGTGCTACAGAAGAATGCTGAAGATTAGATGCGGAGATCACGTAACTTATGAGGAGGTACTGAATAGAATTGGGGTGAAGGGGAACTTGTGGCACAACTTGACTAGAGTAAGGGATCGGTTGGTAGGACATGTTCTATGGCATGTGAGACATCGAGGATCACCAATTTAGCATTCGAGGACAGCGTGGAGGGTAAAAATCGTAGAGGAAGGCCAAGAGATGAATGCACTAAGCAGATTCAGAAGGATGTAGGTTACAGTAGGTACTGGGAGATGAAGAAGCTTGCACAGGATAGAGTAGAATGGAGAGTTGCATCAAACCAGTCTCTGGACTGCATACTGCAACAACAAACAATATGCAGATCTTCACTTACGGTATGAGTGAAGAATTACCTCAGCGAGAGATGCTTGTCGTTAAAGTCCTGCCCGTTGAAGGTAAGGACCCCGATGCCGCACACAATTCTCTCACAATGATCCTATCTTGTCTTGTGAACTCTCAGAAACATCCCACTCCTTATTACGCTTCTGAATGCTTTATGCTGCAGGCTACAATGTCGTCCGAGTCGCAGTCACTCTATGTTTCTTCTTAACTTCTTTAGATCTCGTTTGAGCGAGGGAAACTCCTCAGATTCAGACACCTCTTTGGTATGTAGAGCTGTTAGTTTCCTCTACTTTTTTAAAATTATGGTACGCCTGGACCAGTCTGACCATGTTCATTTCTACTGTTTTGACAACCTCGCCCATCTTTTCGTCAACTGACTTCAAGTTCTGTGTAGTTGTGCCACTTCTTTCCTAACCTATTTCTGGCCTTCTGCGCTTTTTTTCCCTCTGCTTCGACGTTTCCTATCTGCTTCGGCTTTCCTATCTCTCTCACGTGCTTCATTCCTGTCTGCTCCGGCTTTCTCTAGTATTTACTTGACCCAAAAGGAAATTATGCCCCACATGAAACAGAAATTCGAGCTTCTCTGTGCCATGGTCGACTCTATTCTACAAGACACACTATTTTCACACTGGTCAGTTGTCGCTGCCGTTTCGTGGGTTTCAGGCAACACAACTGTTGCCGACGACTCCCCCTCAGCGAAATGCTGACACGAGTTCCTCCAATTCCGTTGAATATTGCTGGTTAAAATTCGTCCTTGCGTCTCTAGAGCGCTCTCAGCTAGCCCTAAGCAGTGAATCATGTATTGAATCATGTAATCAGAGATCTACGAAACACACACGAAAAGAAACGGAGGCACACTTTGCATACACCACGTTAGGGAATGCTGCAGCTGCAGAATACTGCGCAAGAAAATACAGAATGCTACAAAAAATGATTTCTACAATTTTGCACACTTGCCATCCTAATTGCAAGGTATCACCAGAAGATCTTGGGTTAGGGTCGACATGAAACTCGATGGTGTCTAACTTCAAAAAGCTAGTGGTTGTATTTGGACTGTGTACACAACGAAAACACCGCCACAGTGATAACAACAGCTTGGGTACCAACAGGTTATATTTGTTTTTTGTGAGTCTCCTAACCATAAAAAAACTGTAGGGCAATTAAAGATCCTTGAAGTCTAAGTCAAGTCTGATAACAAATTTTTGTTTGGTCTTTATGATGCACACAGTTCACATTATATTGACGCAGAGCAAAGTTACGTAGTATCTCACTAGAAATTATACCAAATAACGCAAAAACTGTGCGTGTGTGTGCGGAGAGGGGGAGTAGCAAATTATATGGAAGACTGTATGGAGAAAACATAGCTGCGTGGCAGAACAACTAAGTTGTAACATGCTCAGAATATGGATCGCGATACCACTACTGTGACTCTCTCATTCCCCTAAAAATCAGCCAGTTAGCACCAGACGGTGACCAGGAAACGAATAAAAACAAATGGCTCTGAGCACTATGCGACTTAACTTCTGAGGTCATCAGTCACCTAGAACTTAGAACTAATTAAACCTAACTAACCTAAGGACATCACACTCATCCATGCCCGAAGCAGGACTCGAACCTGCGACCGTAGCAGTCACTCGGTTCCAGACTGTGGCCCCTAGAACCGCACGGCTGCTCCTGCCGGCGGAAACGAATAGACCAAAACCTTTCTTCTCCACTCTCAACTCCAAACTTTAAAGAAAACTCCACATGGAGGGAGTGACTCAATGATGTTGCCAATGCGAAAAACCAACATATCACCTATTTCACGGGAAAAAAGAGAAACACAATAGGAATTTCACACTCTTGGCGTACAAAATGAACATTAACAAACAAGAGGTTGGTGCTGGCCTAGAAAAGTGTCCCACCGACTGGTCAACCTCTTCGCGCCAAGCACGGTGGTGAGGGTGACCCATTCGACTGGATACATAAAAAATTTTGCGTGAAAGCGACCAACTCTTTCACCCTGCTCGGGAGGCGCCACGGCGGCCCATCCTTTGAAGTCGGTACAGAAATGGCAAAAATGACGTGCTCAATTATTCTCTTTGGACAGCACTGGCGGTATGGCTGTCTCTACCCCCATCAAGAACAAGTGCTAGCCTTAGCCAGAAAAAGCACAGAGACGGCCGGGGCCCCAATTTGACTAAACTGCTCAGCTCCCTGGGAATGCTCTCCCCTCCTAATGAGACTCAGTGACCGCCTTCTACCGATAAACAGGAACTACAGGCCACACATCTGGAGTGCACCTTCCCAGCGAGAAAAACGCAAACCTTCCACCAAACGCACACACCCAGTACTCTCAATAAAATATACACAAAGTAGTTCCCTGGAAATGAAACAATATCACACAACGATATGTGACAGTTACGTCACGACCTGAATTCAACCTTCATGGTAGATAACAGCCCAATTGGGCGTAGCACTCAATGTAGTAGGGGTTTTACTGGATGATGGAAGAAAATTTTCAACGCATGAACGGACAGTATGTCCAAAGGCGCTTAAAATCACGCAAAAAATTGCCGGCATTGGCACCGACAGCTACGAGTCCTGGAGTCTGTAAAGCTATGCCACAGTGTAATATTAACAGCCATTGTGGGCTTTGCAGCAAGATGTACGCAGAGAGAAATTCTCCTTAATATCACCGGACCCTTCAGTACTAACCATCAGAGCAGCTTCTTATCTTTCATGGAATATATACCACTTACATCACATACAGACATCTTTCTGCAAGAGATAACTTGTGAGTATACAGTTTCCTGCCGAATATCAGAGACACTACAGATGAATTGCACCGTCCCAAATACGCATATGGTTCGTTTTACGACAGGACATTGCCTTTCCCCTTAATACTTACATACACTACCTAATCAAAAGTATCCAGATACCGCTTCATTATGCGGAATGGGCCACTGGAAGTCACGTCTACAACTACGTGATTTCTCTGCTATTCACAATAAAGTGGCTGACAGAGGGTTCAATGAAATACCGTCAAGCTGTCTCTCTACCGTTCCACTCTCGAACGGCGCGCAGGAAAAACGAGCACTTAAAATTTTTCTGTGCGAGCCCTGATTTCCCTTATTTTATCGTGATGATCATATCTCCCTATATAGGTGGGTGCCAACAGAATGTTTTCGCAATCGGAGGTGAAAATTGGTGACAGAAATTTCATGTGAAGATCCCGTCGCAACGAAAAACGCCTTTGTTTTAATGACTGTCACTCCAATTCACGTATCATGGTTCAAAATGGCTCTGAGCACTATGGCACTTAACTTCTGAGGTCATCAGTCCCCTAGAACTTAGAACTACTTAAACCTAACTAACCTAAGGACATCACACACATCCATGCCCGAGGCAGGATTCGAACGTGCGACATTAGCGGTCGCGCGGTTCCAGACTGTAGCGCCTAGAACCGCTCGGCCACCCCGGCCGGCTCACGTATCATGTGTGTGGCACTCCCCCCCCCCCCTCCCTATTTCGCGAGAATACAATACGAGCTGCCCTTCTTTGTACTTTTCCGATGTCATCCGTCAGTCCCACCTGATGCGGATCCCACACCGCACAGCAGTACTCCAGAATAGAGCGGACAAGCGTAAGCAGTCTCTTTGGTATACCTGTTGCACCTTCTAAGTGTTCTGCCAATGAATCGCAGTCTTTGTCTTGCTCTACAGTACTGTAGTACTTTTAAATGGTATGATATGTGCTGTAAAGACATTTCTTAGTTAAAAAGTGTATCATTAGAATTTTTTTACAGTGGCTGAAGGGAAGCGTAAAGGTATCCCAGCAGAACGATTTTCTAACAGGAGCCCACCATCTCGGCTACTGTCTGTTGTTCGATTTTTGACTTGGGTGGAACTTCGCGTTTTCTGAAGCGACATAAGACGAGAAAAACTTCTTACTTGATGTATATCCCATCGTCGACGGCATCTTTTAGCAAAGTAATTTTCCGTGTGACAACGGTAGCATCGTGCTACAGTGTTTTAAGAAGCATGATAGGGAACTCACGATGATTTCTAAGCCGCGAAATTCATCTAACCTTAACCCAGAGCAACACATGTGGGGCGCTATCGGGTGCCATATCCGTGACCATAAACCATTGCGGGAATAGCGTCTGTCGGTAGACGTCTGGCAACACATACATCATGAAACCGATCAAGGACTTGTCAAAACCATGTCATGCAGAATCACTCAAGTGTTGCTTCCAAAGGTGGATCAGTGCGATGTTCAGTTGTAATATTTTGACTCATTAGTACATTTCTTTCGATTTATATTACGCACAAAGTCTATTATGAGAAAATTAAAGCAACAATGGAATTTACAGACCGATACCGACAATCCTCGTTGCTCACTGTGCACGGACTGATATCATTTTTCCATTGTGCTGATTAAGTTGTGGGAATTAAGGTATTTTTCACCAATCCTTCATTGTGTGGGTACAGGTTCCAACGACTGTATCACTTGTCCTCAACTTTCCTTTACAATCAGAAATTTGGAACTCTGTGTGCATCCTAGATGAAGTACGTTTCAGTACTCATCACCCTCGAAAACTGATTAACGGTGACAAAAAATTGCTCTTCACTGTCTTCAGGATATCAGTTTGCACCAATACGAATTGTGAGAGACGGTATTTTGGCGGAGAAGTGATCTTATGTAAATTATAATAACTACACAGCTGTACAAGACTTAATGATGGAAATAGTTGTCGCATGATGTGTCACTGCTAGGTAAAGTAGTTCTATGAAACTTGGGCCATGAATAGAACGAACTGCTACAATACAGCACAGAAGGTAACTGACAGAAATGCGCAAAGAGAAGAACTGTAATGACACTTTGATCCTAAGACAATTATACTGAGGTCACCATGGTTTATAATGGTCCCCTGGGCATTCGAGTGCGCGGAACATAGTTCTTAATAGGGTATGTAGTCACCACGGACGGCACTGAGTAGTTAAAAAATGGTTGAAATGGTTGTGGGCACTATGCGACTTTACTTCTGAGGTCATCAGTCGCCTACAACTTAGAACTAATTAAACCTAACTAACCTAAGGACATCACACACATCCATGCCCGAGGCAGGATTCGAACCTGCTACCGGAGCGGTCACTCGGCTCCAGACTGGAGCGCCTAGAACCGCACGGCCACTCCGACTGGCAGCAGTGAGTAGTCTCTAACGAGCTCCCATAGCGACCACAAGGTTGTTATCGTTAGGCGTTCAACCACCAGCGCAGCTGACATCTGCTGTATGGTCGTTGGTGCATGTAGACATTCTGCAGTGTGTCTCCCCAATGCATCCCACATGTGCTCGATGCGATTTAAGTCGGGGCAATGGACAAGCCAGTCCATTCAACGAATATCCACTTGTTCCAAGAGTTAGTTGTTCAATACAGTCGCGCATTGCCATCTGTAAAAATTAATTCAGTGGCAAATGCACCCCTAAAAGGACACACATGGGAAAGGACTAAAATTTTGCACATGTTTTATGCACACGTATTATGACATTTCTGAAGGGCGAAAATCTCTTCTGGGGTTCCGAAAATAGCGGTCATGTGAAACCCAGCTCGTTCTGTTCGCGCACAAGACCCAGAAGAAAAGTTTATACAAGCACTCAGGTAGACGCCATGTTCCTTGACTTTGAGAGGGCATTCGATCTATGGTTCTGCACTGCCACCTAATGAACAAAATATGAGCGTATGGAATATCAGAACAAATGTGTGGTTGGAGTTAAGAGTTTCTAGTAAACAGAACACAGCGTGCCATTTTGAATGAAGAGAAGTCTTCAGACGTGAAAGTAACTTTGGGCATGTTATAGGACAATTACTTTTCACAATATATATAAATGTCCTAGTAGATAATGTCGAAAGTTCCATGTTGCGTTCCATAGATGATGTTGTATAAACAAGGCAGTTGAAAATAATAGCTGAACGCAGGAAGAATTTCGGAGTATCGACGCTTGATGTAAGTTGTGTAAATTAACAAACAAAGGTAAAATATGGCCAAAGACAGTGCTACAACAAGACAGAGACGAAAGGCTGATATTTCAAAAATGAAATCTTTGCACCAAAGTGAGGACACGTTTCGAAATACTTAATGATTTTGATCATAAAACATATGCAGGTTGGTTGTTATAATTCACCAGTGCAATTACAGCTCTCTGGTCAAGAACAACAGTTCAAACTTTACACCAAAATAAAACTGTATTAGTTCTCAAAATACTTACTATTTAAAGCAAAAAACATACAAGACACTATTGCCATAACTTAATTGTTCTACATGATTTTTAAAAATACACCTCTCTTGCATACTGATGCTACTGATACAAGTTACAGCTTAAGCAGCAATTTTTGACGACCATAGTTCGATATCCATACCACACTTCACAGGCACAATGTACCATTAAATTAAATATTGCCATATTTAATTATCTGTTTTACTTATTAAAATACACATGGTTTGCTCATTGGTATTACTGATGTACCGTACAGCTTACTCTTTGAGCTTAGTTCAATCTTTTTACCACATATTAAAATTATTGGAACATATAAAATCACCAGTAAACAGCAAAAATGTAACAAATTCTCCAATACATCAGCATATTACAGCAAAACTTATAGCAAAATTCTAAGAAATCGCCCCATACACTTACACTTTATGCCAAAATGTAACAAACTGCTCTACACATAGAAATGTTACAGCAAAAATGTAACAAATTGTCTAAATGTTGTAGAACTAATGTAACATATTTACCCATACATCGCTATTTTACAGGAAAATTGTAACAAATTGCGCAACACATCGTCATATTCATAGCAATCGGAACAAATTACAGCTGCATCATTTGCATACAATCCATATAAGCATTCCATATTCTGTATTTAAAGCTATTTGAAAGCCTAGCTTGTTCGTTTTGCATATGGAGGTGGGAACTAAATAGAAGGCAAACTAACTTTGTTGTAAAATGATTTGTATTTGTGCATATACACAAATAAAAGTACAACTTTTTTTTAACATTTTTCCATAGATTCTCCATTTCTTTTCTAAACACGATTGTGGCAGTAGTAGTGTAGTCTGATTTCCATGATTCTCTTTGTAAGCTACTGATACCACAACATATGGAACAAGCTCCTTCCTTCATCTTTTATCAGTAACCGACCATCTTGATTGTGTCACTGCCTCTGGAATTCACAACTTGCAGGTTTTCCATCGCTGAAGGGAGTATCAAGCTTCAACATTGCAACTGCTCTGTGGACTTCTTCTACAAGCACACAGAAGAGTTGAATCATCCAGGAGGTGTCAGCACTGTCGAAAGTTGTCAATAACGTCAAACCGCTGCTCAACGCTCTGCGAACTGTCGTTTTCGATTGCTAAATGTGTGGGAAAGAGGTGGCGTTGTTGACATTTTTCATGTCACCTCCTGAAGGATTTTTGTGTCGATACTTAGCGGCGGCAGGTTTCCTCGGCTACCCGTAAATACATTGCTTGATTTCAGCACAGGTTGCCGCGGTACTGACCGCCATTGCCAAGCCGTCAGAAGAAGGGGACGTGCTGGACGTGCAGACCGCGTGAGACGACGCTTCATCCAGTCCCAAACATGCTCAATGGGGGACAGATCCGGAGATCTTGCTGGCCATGGTAGTTGACTTACACCTTCTAGAGCACGTTGGGTGGCACGGGATACATGCGGACGTGCATTGGAACAGCAAGTTCCCTTTCCGGTCTAGAAATGGTAGAACGATGGGTTCGATGACGGTTTGGATGTACCTTGCACTATTCAGTGTCCCCTCGACGATCACCAGAGGTGTACGGCCAGTGTAGGAGATCGCTCCCCACACCATGATGCCGGGTGTTGGCCCTGTGTGCCTCGGTCGTATGCAGTCCTGATTGTGGCGTTCACCTGCACGGCGCCAAACACGCATACGACCATCATTGGCACCAAGGCAGAAGCGACTCTCATCGCTGAAGACGACACGTCTCCATTCGTCCCTCCATTCACGCCTGTCGCGACACCACTGGAGGCGGGCTGCACGATGTTGGGGCGTGAGCGGAAGACGGCCTAACGGTGTGCGGGACCGTAGCCCAGCTTCATGGAGACGGTTGCGAATGGTCGTCGCCAATACCCCAGGAGCAACAGTGTCCCTTATTTGCTGGGAAGTGGCGGTGCGGTCCCCTACGGCGCTGCGTAGGATCCTACGGTCTTGGCGTGCATCCGTGCGTCGCTGCGGTCCGGTCCCAGGTCGACGAGCACGTGCACCTTCCGCCGACCACTGGCGACAACATCGATGTACTGTGGAGACCTCACGCCCCACGTGTTGAGCAATTCGGCGGTACGTCCACCCGGCCTCCCGCATGCCCACTATACACCCTCGCTCAAAGTCCGTCAACTGGACATACGGTTCACGTCCACGCTGTCGCGGCATGCTACCAGTGTTAAAGACTGCGATGGAGCTCCGTATGCCACGGCAAACTGGCTGACACTGACGGCGGCGGTGCACAAATGCTGCGCAGCTAGCGCCATTCGACGGCCAACACCGCGGTTCCTGGCGTGTCCGCTGTGCCGTGCGTGTGATAATTGCTTGTACAGTCCTCTCGCAGTGCCCGGAGCAAGTATGGTGGGTCTGACACACCGGTGTCAATGTGTTCTTTTTTCCATTTCCAGGAGTGTATATGAACTATTTTCGCCTCAACGCGCATTTTTAAACAAAATACAGAACTGTCAAAGAATATCTCAATGTTAAGGTCATGGATTTCCACATACACACAGGTGTTGCTATTTCTAAGATGTTAACAAAGACATTCATTAATATTTATAGAAATATATCGTTTCCGTAACTATTATTTGGGAAGATATCAGATGTGACCTTATGTTATGAAATGGTCGCAGGTATTAAATACTCGTTTCTTCAGGGAAAAATAAACTTTTGAACCTGCTAAAGAAACTGTGGCTATTAACCTCTGTTGTTTGATTTAACATGTTTTCAGACAATTTTTCTTTGTGCACCTGTATCCCTAAGTTTTCTACCATTACAGCAGAAAAAATAATGATTGAAAACTCGATGTGCTAGAAAGAAGGAAATACTAGCTCTCAGAGCAAACTTTCTGAATACATGTGAAATGAACAAAGTTTAACAGTCACAGTTTTGCAGGAATATGAGAAGTTTATTTTTTCCTAAAGAACTAAGTATTTAATAGTTGCACCCATTTCATATTATAAAGTCACATCTGATAACTACACAAATAGTTGTTTTACAAAAGACATGTATGTATAAATAATACTGTAACACCTTTGTTCCATCTAAGAAATAGCTACACCTCTCTATATGAGAAAATGTAATATATTTACATTTCAGTATTCTTTGAGTTGTTTGAATCCTGTTTACATATTTACTGTGTGAAGGAAAGTGTGTGTATGTATGTAAATATGTCTACTCATATCATTCTTAAAACATTTGTAACCACTACTAGAAAAGTAAGTAAGTTTTCGGTTGTGTCTTAATTTCGAAAAACTATAATCACAATACGCCACTTCGTAATGTACCTATGCACTCTCAACAGGATCAATAGCAACCTAAATTCAAGGAAATGATGTAGAGTGATCAAGCCCCTGAAGATGAGCTCCCAGGGCTCGAAATGTATCGTTCATTCAAATAAAAATTATGATTTGTGACAGAAGACGATTGGTTTCCTTTTTTAGAATTTATTTTTCCAGAGTTCCATTTCGCCTAGCCTTCTTCATAGTGGTATAAAGCGGTTCCCAAATCATATCAGCAAAGCCTTTTTCAAGTCAGTGGAATTTAGTTTCGTCCATCTATTCGTTTCTCTTCTCTTCGTAGCAGCATACATTACGCTATAAGTGCTTCTCCTCTTCCTGCACCTTTTTACAAATCCAGCTGCTCGGTCCCAGTACTATTATAAATGTTACCTTTTAGCCTAATTTTAAAAAATTCAGCAGTATCTCAGAGGCGTGATATAAAATTATCAGTGCCTTGTAATTACAGCAGTCAGCTTCTTTCGATGGTTTCGGTGTAATAATTATTCTGCATATACGAAACACTACGGTAAGTTGCCATTTTCATAACGTTCATTAACGATGTTGAACAGTTTTTCGCGCCCTTTATTATCCTAAATTTTTGACAGGTTTTCATGAAGAACATTTGCAGGTCGATATGGATTACAAATTAAACTGACAGACACACATAAATAAAAATGGTGAGATAGAAAAAAAAAAACGAAACAAGCAAAAAGAAAACATAGACTCAGCATGCTGAAGAGATTAGCTGCTAGTAAATGATCACCATTTTAAAGAATAGTGTTCAACAATACCTACAAAACCTTCATAAGTCGAATTTTAACATACGGTAGCGAAGCAGTTGTTTTGGTTACTACCAGAAATAGCCACGGGGTAGAAAAAGTCTGGAACCAAGCATTAAGAATTGGCGGAGAAGAATCGAAACCTTTAGTATCCATGAGAATACTAACTGTATTAGAATGTATTGAAACAAATATTGGAAGATTAGCGCTACGTCAGAACCAGAAAAAATTTCGTCTACCTAATCATATTAAATGGCTAAAATATGAAGATTCATGTAAAAATAATAGTAGACAGTTGAAAACACAAATTGACTTCATCCAAAAAGTAGAAGACATAGAAAAACAATATCAATTACCGAAAGTTGTTTCTGAAAAATTTATTTTCTGACTCTCCACAATTCTGCTTCCTCAGTCGCAATACTAGCTACATATAATGGATAAGTATAAGAAAATGAAACAGATAAAGTAATACTGAGAGCATTGCATTGCAAACAAGAAATCTGAGATGTCCTGAAAATTAATGGCTCAACATCTACTCAGACAGTTCTGTAATGGGAAAAGAAGGATACGTTCCCGTTGGAATATCTTTCTGTCAAACATTAGGACCACACACTCAAATTTTGAAGGTGAAGTTGATGCGATCACAATCGCAACAAGTCAAGTAAACAGCTAGTTACACACATTCGATAAAGCAGTCATTTTTCGTTATTTCATAGCAGCAGTTATCAACACGCAAGGTCTAAAAATCATTCAAGTTAAAGAAGTTCAAGAAGTGGTTAAATGTCTACAACAGAACAACGAGATAATTGCAGTTCACTGGATACCATCTCACTGCGGGAAAAACTTACGAAAGTGATCCTCAAACGAACCCCCACTCCCACACTCAGCCCCCATTGGTCAGGATTTCTAGTATGTTGTTCATGGCAATCCCTCTCATCACTGTACAAAAATTTGCGACTTTTTGTCTTCATTGACTAACTTGGCCTGGCCTTGTTATGCTGCTGACTTATTGAAATTGAAGAAGCCTGATTCAGCCATTGCGGAACATTGCCTGAACAATAACCACATATCCATAATACACGTACAAGTCTGACACACAGAGGAAAAGAGGGCTAAATTCAACCAATTAGAAACTTTAGGAATCAAAGACAGATGTGTACATCCTCACACCTATTATTAAACGAGCAAACCTAATTCAATTATTCACCTCTTTTATATTGTATCACATCTCCAGGATAGAAGTAAAACTTTGGGCCTCCGTCCATTAGCAGATAAAAAGTTCTAGGCTGATGCATAAATTTAGTCTCGTCATGTTAGTGTAATTCCTGAATTGTGTAATTCCATACGTAATTATAAAAAATAGTGATTGAAGTAATTTTACATTAAGCCATGGATCGATACATTAAGATGTTGAGACGACTATCTTTGACTTATCAAAATTTATCTGTTCATTATCATATTTGGGATTCAGTAATGTGCTTGAAAATGGGCTTTTAACCCGAAACCTAGGCTGTGCGGTAACATTAATAATAAATTTTGTGAAACAAGGCAAAAAACAGTGTCTGTTTAGTTAATTTATCTTGTATAGTGATAACTAGTGTTCACTCTTTCTTCCTATTTAGCTCGTGTTGCGATGGAGATTCTATTCTCTCCACTGTCTTCCTCACTGAGAAATACTCTGAACTCATTGGTGTGGAAATCTGGATTCTCTCCAAACCTCGATTCCCATTGTGTTACATTTATTTGCATTTATCTTATCTGCTATATCATTTCCTACGATTTTCCCCATTTCACTGGGGTCCGTACATTTCATGAAATTAAACGGATACTGACTTAAGAGGATGTCCCTCACAGTTGAGAGACTCTCTTCCTCCCTTGCCAGAACTGAGGTTCTGCAGTCCCTTATCAGTATCTCAAGTATACGCAGTTAAAGCAGCTTTTATCTCAGAGGTAACGCAAAATGAATAGAAAATAACTACCAAATACAGTAAATAGCAAAGTTTTTATTTTTATTTTCTGGTTTGGGCTTATTTAACCATACTACGAGTAGCTTGTAACAAATATGAAACCATACTTACAGATAGAGCACAATAAAAATAGCGTAAACAATGATTTAAGATTAGTTTACATTATCCACATACGTACAGTATTTATAGATAATGAATCTTAACGTATTAACTATAGACCAAAAGGCAATATAAAACGATATAAAAGCATACACCTTGAGATTAGGGTGTTCATGCAACCACACCAAATTCCATATACGCATGTTAGTATACCGTATAAGATAAAAATGTGATTCGTATGTCTGAGGATCTTAATGACACAATAACACAGGGGCACTTGTTGGAAGCAACACCGTCAGTTTCGCAGGGTTTCGTAGTAAACGATAATGCTTTCCTTTGAGGAATCTGTACGGAAACAGTAAGTTATTGTATCTCCTTCTTTCTTCTGGCAATCGTAGAAAGGACTAACCTTGGTGCCTATCCGAAGTAAGCGGAAAGGAGTTGAATTATCATTGGTACGCATTTGTGAGGTCCCTGCTCGCCTAAAATTTTCGAAACCAGACGGAGCTCCTGATTACTGGTTGGATCGCAGCATAGTATGGGCCGTTATGGCAGATAAAAAGGCGCCAATTCACTGCCCATTCCTCCTTGGCCAGTTTCCCTATCCATAACTATGTCGGAGGATGTTAGGCCGACGTTTATTGCAGGTTCAGAAACACTGGCCTCCTTCGTCTTATTATTGTAAGTTAATACTGCATGAGCTAGGGCCATAGTAAGGAAATTCTCATCTCTTTTTTTCAGTGATTGTCGTATAACTTCCGGTATTTAAATATTTATTTTACTGTGAATAGATTGAAATACGCTTTTTGATATCAGCGGTTTCTGGATCCACGCACGACGAGCAAATTTCAGACCCTCTCGAATCGTCATTGCTTCCGCAGTAAAAATGTAATAATATGGGACATAAGAAGTTGCTTGGAATATTTCTGCTTGGGAACAAGAAATGCACGTCCTACTACTGAAGTCTCTTGATATCGAGAGCCATCAGTATGCACATGAATAAAATGCGGCCAACGAAGATGACTGACTAACAGTATCAAAGAGAAGCTACTACAAAAATGTCGTGGTTATTAAAATTGATCGAAGCGATCTGAAGAGCTACTCGCTCCTGATTACGTCTCAGCAAAGTACCACGTTCCGTTTTATTACTTTTTACATGATACGTGTACATGATTAGCGTTTGCATTAACCAGCATATTATTTTGTAGTCCTATTCACGCAACTACACTTAAAAATTAGGACTTTTTGTTACAGACCACCAATTTTTAAGTTAAAATTCGTCTCTGGTATAAAATGAGTTGACCAGGAGATATGATTTTAGATTCGATTTAAAATTTGCTTCTCTACCAGTGAAACATTTTATGTTGTAAGCCTTCTACAGTATTTTTGAAATTCGAATTACATGTAAATATATATCCTGAATGTTGCTCTGAGTAAAATTGCCTTCTTCTGTGTAAAATTTAGATCCTTGAAATGCAATGAATACTAAGTACGCTCCGAACTGTGAAATTAGTTGCCCTGTCAGTTACAGCTTTACCTATGATTTAACGTGGAATCCAGTTCACTGCATAAGTTGTCGTTTCTCACTTACATAAAGCACTGTCAGAGGGCACAGGAAATTATGAAACTTGACCGGTTATCGACGCCAAATGCTCGCACAAAACTCTTGCGAGTTTCGTCTGGCACTTAGTCAGTCAACGAACTGCTAATCAAAACGTAGAGAAAGCTGTATCTTAGAATAAAATGGCTATTGCGTACTTAACCTGTAAAAGTGTTACCAGAAATTTCAGAAACATATCACAGATTCTACGTGCATTACATAATCATATCCATAAGGACTGCAACCCTAGTGCTTAGTTTGCGTCCTGCAAGTGAAGGGACAGCGATGTAATGCAGCAGACAGACTGCTTCCACATAATTTAGACTGAACAATCGTTCAAATGGTCTATGGAACATGTAACTAACCACGTGTTATTTTCCTGAGATACATGTTGCGTATGTCCTGACCTAGGCGTTCATCCGATTACTGCGATGGGGTGTATCGGTTAACTACAGTACGCGGTAGTGAAACCAGAAATGGGAGTTTTATTTGGAAGAGTAGCACAAAATAACAAGACTACGCCAGCACTCAAGGGAACGAACAGCATTGGAGAACCTCCACAAACAAAAAGAAACATGGCAGTGACTGGTTGGGGCAGGAATCCTGCGCACTGCCGTCAGATCCCCCGAAGCCATCCACGCACTTCCGCGTAGCCACTCCGTGCCGTAATCTTAATTCTTTACTTTCCCATTACTCAAACATATTTTTACCGCGCCTTTCATCATTAACTCTAAAAGTCACACATGCGCCAAAGTGTTGTTGACGAATTATTTCTTCGCCTAAATACAGAGGCGTATGATCAGAGATGTATATTTCTATATCTACTTCTACACTGTAGCTCCAGGTATAGTTATGCGTATTCAAATACAGGGATATGTAAACAGGCAGAATACGGCGCTGCGGTCGTCAACGGTTATATAAGACAACAAGTGCCTGGCGCAGTATTTAGATCGGTTACTGCTGCTATAATGACAGATTATCAAAATTTAAGTGAGTTTGAACGTGGTGTTATAGTCGGCGCACGAGCGATGGAACAAAGCACTCCGAGGTAGCGATGAAGTAGGGTTTTCCCTTAAGACCACTTCACGGATGTACCGTGAATATCAGGAATCCAGTAAAACATCAAATCTCCGACATCGTTGCTGCCGAGAAAGGTCCTGCAACTACGGGAACCACGACGACTGAAGATAAGTGTCAGCCTGCGTGCCGGCCGGTGTGGCCGAGCGGTTCTAGGCACTTCAGTCTGGAACTGCGCGATCGCAACGGTTCGAATACTGCCTCGGGCATGGATGTGTGTGATGTCCTTAGGTTAGTTAGGTTTAAGTTGTTGTAAGTTCTAGGGGACAGATGACCTCAGATGTTAAGTCCCAAAGTGCTCAGAACCATTTGAACTATTTTTTTTTTTTGTCAGCGTGCGAATCCTTCAACGAAACATCATCGACATAGGTTTTCGGATCCGAAGGCCCGCCTACTCGTGTACCCTTGATGACTGCACAACACGAAGCTTCACGCCTCGCCTGGGCCCGTCAACACCGACAATGGACTGTTGATGACTGGAAACGCGATGCCTGGTTCAAGCTGTATCGAGCTCATGAATCTATGGACTCTGCATGTCAGCATGGGACTGTTAAAGCTGGAGGAGACTCTGTAATGGTGTGGGGCGTGTGCAGTTGAAGTGATATTTGACCCCTGATACATCTGGATACGACTCTGACAGATGACACATACGTACGCATCCTGTCTGATCACCTGCTTCAGTTCATGTCCGTTGTGCGCTCCGACGGACTTGGGCAATTCTAGTAGGACAATGCGACACCTCACACATGCAGAATTCCTACAGAGTGGCTCCAGGAACACTCTTCTGAGTTTAAACACCTCCATTGGCCACCAAACTGCCCAGAAATGAACATTATTGAACATATCTTGGATGCCTTGCAGCGTGCTGTTCAGAAGAGATCTCCACACCCTCGTACTCTTACGGATTCGTGGAAAGCCCCGAAGGATTCATGGTGTTAATTCCCTCCAGCATTATTTAAGTTCAGTCGAGTTCATGGAACTTCATTTTGTGCCACTTCTGCGTCTCCGCGGGGGACCTACACGATATTAGGGAGGTGTACCAGTTTCTTTGGCTTTTCGGTGTATATTCTCAAGCCACTTAACGTATGTAGCGGAGGGTACTTCTCCTACCTCTGCCTTTCACAACATTCACGAATGTCACGTAGCAAGAATGTTTGTTGGTGGATCTCCGTATGAGTCCGAATTTCTCAGATTTTTCGTCGTGCTATATTCGTGAGATGTACGAAGGAGGAAGTAATATACTGAATATGACATCTTCAAACGTACGCACTCGATCATTTTACCAATAACCATATGCGTGATGCAAAAGACCTCTCCTGCAGCGTCTGCCAGACGAGTTTGAAGAGTATAGCTGCAGTGTCCTCGCGTTTACTAAACGAAAAAACGGAAAAGGGCGTCGCCTTTAGTTAAATCTCTTCTACCTCATCTATTAATTCTTCCTGATAAGAGCCCAAACGGACGAACGTATTGAAAAATCGGTATGAAGATTGTTTTGTAGGCCACTCCTTTCGTGGGTGTGTTCCATTTTCCTACAACTAGTATTATGTGCTCATTCTGATTCAAATAGGTCGCTACGGGTGGTTAGTGTTCCATATTGTACCGCTGTTACTGTTACTAGCGATTTATAGTCACTATTTTTATCGAACACTTGGTAAAAAGAATGTGCGTCCTCAAAGATCGCTCTGCTAATAATATACCAAAAATGATTCAAATGGCTCTAAGCACTATCGAACTTAACATCTGAGGTCACCAGTCCCCTAGACTTAGAACTATTTAAACCTAACTAACATAAGGACATCGCACAGATTCACGCCCGAGGTAGTATTCGAACCACGTCACAAGTTTCGGTTGATTTGTATTTCATTTGACTACCAATTAGAGGTATAAATCCACTTAAATCCCTCCCTGTTCCAATAAGCAATCAGTAAATTAAACTTTTCTTCCAGTATTGGCACACTGAAGTGCCAAAGAAAATGGTATAGGCATTCGTATTCAAATACACAGATATGTAAACAGGCAGTATACGGCGCTGCGGTCGGCAACGTCTATATAAGACAAGAAGTACCTGGCGCAGTTGTTATATCGGTTACTGCTGCAACAATGGCAGGTTATCAAGATTTATGTGGTATTATAGTCGGCGCACGAGCGACGGACACATCTCCGAGGTAGCGATGAAGTTGGAATTTTCCCGTGAGACTATTTCACGAGTGTACTGTGAATATCAGGAATCCGGTAAAACATCAAATCTCAGAGATCGCTGCTGCCGGAAAAAGATCCTGCAAGAACGGGAGCAACGACGACTGAAGAGAATCGTTCAATGGGACAGAAGCGCAACCCTTCCGCAAACTGCTGCAGATTTCAGTGCTGGGTCATCAATAAGTGGTAGCGTGCGAACCATTCTAGGAAACATAATCAATATGGGCATACTCGTGTGCCCATGATGACTGCACGACACAAAGCTTTACGCCTCGCCTAGACCGATCAACACCGACATTGGGCCGTTGATGACTGGAAACAAGTTGCCTGGTCGAACGAGGCTCGTTTCAAGTTGTATCGAGCGGATGGACGAGTACGGACATGGAGACAACCTTATGAATCCATCGACTCTGCATGTCAGCAGGTGACTGTTCAAGCTGGTGGAGGCTCTATAATAGTGTGGGGCAGTTGGAATGATATGGGACTCCTGATACGTCTAGATACGACTCTGACAGGTGACACGTACGTAAGCATCCTGTCTGATCACCTGCATCCATTGATGTCGATTGTGCATTCCGACGAACTTGCGCACGTCCAGCAGGACAATGCGATACCCCACCCGTCCAGAATTGCTACAGAGTGACTCCAGGAACACTCTTCTAGATGTAAACACCTCCGCTGGCCACCAAACTCCCCAGATATGAACTTTATTGTGCATATCTGCATTGCAACGTGGTGTTCAGAGGAGATCTTCAGCCCCTCGTATTCTTACGAATAGATGGACAGCCCTGCAGGATTCGTGGTGTCAGTTCCCTCCTGCACTACTTCAGACATTAGTCGAGTCCATGCCCCGTTGTGTTGCGGTACTTCTGCGTGCGTTAGGCAGGTGTACCAGTTTCTTTGTCTCTTCAGTGTATTTAGAAGGCAAATTTTACCTGTGAGTCCTTATATATATCGCCGAAAAGCTACGGAAGCACTGATTGTTTGCCAGTCTGTAAGGGGCGATGTGACTGTAAATAAACACAGCACCACGATTCTCATAATGTCCCAAAATTCTTTCAGAGATGCTACAATATCCAGTACAAGATAATTAGTTAATGTGTTACTGATAAGTAACAAACAAGCTCAGGAAAGTGCGTAGTTTACCAGAGTGATCATTCTATTTTGCAGAACCCCTGAACACCTTCCGCAGTGGCAACAAAGTATTAAAAGACTCATACTGAGAAGCTCGTATATTTCGTTGATTTCTCTTTGTCGAACTCATCCATTTCACTTCAAAAAAGTTCGAGTCTTTTCAGTGCTATATGGCTATCTGTCAGACTTTTGATGCTATTAGGTAAGTGACCAAAGACTTTTGTGGCAGCGTAATTTACCCCCTCCTGAGCCAAAGTTAGATTTAACCTTGAGTAGTGAAGACCATCCTTTCCCCTAGTGTTGTAGCCATGTACACTGCTATTACTTTTGAATTCGTTCAGATTGTTAATAACAAATTTCATAAGTGAATACATATATTGTGAGGCTACAGTGAAGATTTCTAGCTCTTTAAGTAAGTGTCTGCAGGATGAGCTTCAGCAATTATTCTGATTACACGCTTTTGTGCAATGAACACTCTTTCACTCAATGATGAGTTACCCCAGAATATGATGCCATACGAAAGCAGAGAATGTAAATAGACGTGGTAAGCTAATTTACTCAGATGTATATCGTCAAAATTTGCAATGACCCCAATAGCATAAGTAGCATAACTCAAACGTTTCAGCAGATCCTCAGTGTGTTTTTTTCCAGTTCAACCCCTCATCAATGCATACACCTAGATATTTTGATTATTCTACCTTAGCTACCGATTTCTGATCGAAGTCTATATTTATTAATGGGGTCATTCCATTTACTGTGTGGAACTGTATATACCGTGTTTTGTTAAAGTTTGATGAGAGCCCATTTGAATAGAACCACTTAATGATTTTCTGAAAAAGATGGTTTTCAATTTCACCAGTTAATTCTTGTCTGTCGGGTGTGATAGCTATACTTGTATCATCGGCAAAAAGTACCAGCTTTGTATCTTCGTGAATGTAGAATGGCAAGTCATTAATATATATTAAGAACAGCAGAGGACCCAAGACCGAACCTTGCGGCACCTCATTCTTGATTGTTCCCCAGTTTGAGAAATCTCCAGTTTTTTGCATATTATGTGAACTGTTTATTTCAACTTTCTGCACCCTTTCAGTTAGGTATGATTTAAACTATTTGAGCACTGTCCCATTCATACCACAGTACTTGAGCTTATCTAGAAGTATTCCATAATTTACACAATCGAAAACCTTTGATAGATCACAAAAAATCCCAACGGGTGACTTCCGGTTACTCAGAGCAGTTGCATGATTAATACTCTCTTCAACGCATGCCGCAGGAGACTTCCGGCCAGTCGCCAGCATCGGCCTCGCATGCAAGCTGATCGAATTTCCTGCCAAGTCACGGTACTTTTACATCTAAGGGACTATCGTTCAGTGTTTGACCGACTCGCGTTTGGTGAATCACCAGTATCACAGCGCATCCTGCCGACATGGTCGGAAGAGTGCGGACGAATAGAAGCGACAATCCAGCTGTGTACCGGCTTAGAATGACGCTCCCAGCATACTGGGGCTATGAATCACCCGGTAGGGAGCGGAGCGTAGCAGAGTACCTTCTGTCACGTACACTGCCGCAGCTGGTCGCGGTTATGAAATTGTGCTCGCGAGCGATTGACATGGAGTGGTACTTCTGTTAGCAGTGTGAGATATAAAACACGCAGTGCTGGTCATAACGACGTCTTCTGTGCTGCGCGGGCCACACCGGCGGAGGTTCGAAGTTAGTTTAAGTACAGTAATATTAGGAACTGGGTCTGCTTTGATGCACAACACTTTGTTATTCGTTTATTTCTTTATTATCCCAAACTAGTTTCGGCGACAACTATCACCATCATCAGTGGGTTTTTTTAAAATCTGAAACATGCAGAAAATAGAATTGTTAAACAAACACAGTAAAATATTGTTCCATTTTTACTATTCGTCTTTTTAAATATAGTTTTCTATGTATACTTACATACTACCTTATTTATTGTATGTTACAGCATGTTTTAAGCAATTATTGGCTCTGTTTGCGACGTATTTTCTGTGCTCTTTTTTCTGTTGCCGTTTTTTACTTAGCGAACATCATGTCATCTGCAGCCATGTGAGCGGCTGTTAGTAAACAAAATACTGAAAGGTGCACTTCGTATGTCTTATGTATTGATGTTCGCTAAGGAAAAAACGGCAACTGAAAAAATTGCACAGGAAATATGTCGCAAACAGAGCCAATAATTGCTTAAAACATGCTGTAACATACAATAAATAAGGTAGTATGTAAGTATACATAGAAAACTATATTTAAAAAGACGAATAATAAAAATGGAACAATGTTTTACTGTGTTTGTATAACCGTGGTATTTTCTGCATGTTTTAGATTAATAAAACCCCACTGATGATGGTGATAGTTGTCGTCGATGGTGATGACTTAAGCAGTTTGATCCGTTAGGAATTCAAACACATTTGAACATCATTTCTTCTGTGTTATTCCCTTTACAGTAGACAGCAACATCCCCCCACCTCCCCCCCCCCCCCCCACACACACACACACACACGAGTTACGAAGACATCGGAAAATTTCGGCAACTGAATCATCACGTTAAATGTACCTATGGGTGAGGACAGTGAATTGTGGTGGTACAGATATGTTTGGTGCTTGGTCTGGAATCACAATGCATGTACTGGAGAAGAAATTCCCCATTTCAGGTGTGTGTGTGTGTGTGTGTGTGTGTGTGTGTGTGCAGGTGTTCTTTTCACGAGACATTATTGAGAACGTTTAGATATTAAATTGACATAACCTGACAGCTGCACACAAGCAATGCTGCCTCACATTAACATGATTGCAAACTGACCAATAAAATCGACGCAGGAAGCAAAAACACAGCCCAACAGGAACCTCCTGCGCTCATCTATCACACATCCACGCCATATCTCTCAACTTTCTGCTGAAATTGATGAAAATTTTACCGAAAGAAGTGAATTTCACATCACACCGCTATACTTTCGTCTGGGCTACACATAAACGCTACGATTCTAACAAGATGTCTATGATTTAGTTCGACATCTGTTTCCCACGCAGTCTAAAACTAATCGTACAAGCGTGTGTGTGTGTGTGTGTGTGTGTGTGTGTGTGTGTGTGTGTGTGTGTTTTGTGTGAGAGAATAGGGCACATCAGAATTCTGCATAAATAACTGCTATGTTCAACTTTAAAGTGCTGAGAGTGTTAATGGATTACAGTGTGTAAGAGCCATCCAAGGACAGTGAAAATAAACATCAACAACGAGAATAACATGCAGTGAGCGGTTGACATGTCACGTAAGAATCTCCCTAAGGAATAATTACTCCATTGTTCGGTATGTTTTACGCAAATTATAATGATGTCAGACGTTTCCACTGGTTGTATGACGTCAGATACGACGATGGTGATGCAAGATGGTTGACCTGGAAAACTAGCTATGAGATATTGTAATCCAATACTTGGAATACTGAGATAGGCTGTATGATGTCAGAATACAAGACGGTGACCGAATATGGCGATCGGGGCATTCTGGGACAGCTTTATGACATCCGATTCCAGAACTTGGAATACTGGCACTGGCTCTATGGTGTCACAATTCAGTTCATATCTGCTGGGCTATTTATAACAGAGTTGAATTTCGTTATACTGGTCCTTCAGAAGTGTAAGGTCTCTGCATGCTGCTTCTCTTAACTCTAAGTTTGGATGCCTGTACTCTATATCTTAAACACTGGTGGGAATGGACCCTTTGCCATGTGCCCGCTCCCTTCTTTCACCACCAGTTCACTTGTGCTATGCGCTAACAACCTCCCACACCCCCTCTGACATTACAGTTCAAAGAGTTAACAACTCCACGCCGACTACCATACGTTCAAATTTTGAGAAAATCCACCCAGCGCTACTCTACACCGTCGGGCTAGTGCGCTGTACCACCCCATCGGAAACCGCGTTTGCGGACGTGTTCAGGTACTGTGCTATTCTGTACTGCATGTCTAAGGTGCTGCACTACTCCGTCTCAAACCACATTTGGGTGCAGCGCTATACTATACCGCCCAGCTAATGCACTGTACTAATCATATGTAGGGATGATGCTCGCTAGAGACAGTCTAACCTCCTGTCACAAACGCGTTGTGTGGTTCATCCGTTCAGTACATTTACATGTTTGTGATTCGTCATGCATGCTTCATCTTCTTGGTAGGATGACGAATCCAGCTGACAAACACTTTCAAAATGTGTGTCGTACCTTTAACACTTTCTCAAGTTCTCAAGTTCATCTCTGCCAAGGCTGAAAAACCATGTCTGCAACATGGGGGTGACAATGTGATGTCAGGAGGAGGGAAATTCTCTCGCTCAGATTATTCTCAGGACTGAGAGCTTGCTGAAACTCGAAGTGGAAAGCTCTGAGATATGTAACGAGTCATGGAACGTATAGCATAAAGCCAGATTAGACGACGAAGGAGGGGGAGAGTTCATTGCAGTTGACAAAAACATTGTCTCTGTTGAGATGGAAGTTGAGTGTAACAGTGAAATTATTTGGTCGCCTGTAACTGGTCTAATTGAAACCAAGCTAATTGTTGGATGTTTTTACCGGCCACTTGATCGTGCTGTGACAGTTCTAGAGTCATTGAAAAAACGTTTACGGTCAGTAGAGCGTAAATACCCAGATCATGCATTACTAGTTGGTGGAAACATTAGCCAGCGGGTATAGACTGGGGTGTCTATGGATTCATTGCATGGGCGGGGGAGGGGGGGGGGGGGAGCAGCTTCTTCGGCAGTCCATCTTCAATGGAAATATCTTAGATCTTGTAGTTAAAAATAGGCCGGACCATATCGACAGCGTCAGAATAGAAACGGGGATTAGCGATCATGATGTAATTATAGTAACTATAGTTACCAAAGTTCATAAATCATATAAGAAACCTAGGAGAGTATTTCTGCCAGAAAGAGCACGAAAGCAGTGTACTGCCATCACTTAGTTCCAATGGGATGGACGTAGAGGGTTTATGGGCCAAATTTAAGCAGATTGTAAATCGTGGTCTGGAGAGTTATATGCCTAGTAAGTGGATTCAGGACGGAAAAAGCCCATCATGGTTTAATAACGAGATTCTGGCAATGTTGAAGAATCAGAAGCTGTTGCACTCTCGGTTCAAAAGAGGACGCACAAATAACGACAAGAAAAGGTCATTAGAGATTTGTCCGTCTGTGAAAAGATCTATGCGTGAAGCGTACAACTACTACCAAAAGATCTGGCAGAGAATCCCAGAAAATTCTGATTCTATGTAAAATTGCTAAATGAATCTAAGTCTTCCATCCAGTAACTTGTTGACCTGTCTGTTGTGGCAGTTGACGGTAGCAAAAGCCGAAGTTTTAAATTTCACGTTGAAGAAATCGTTCACGCAGGAGAATCGTACAAACGTACCGTCGTTTTACCATCGAACAGGCTCCCGTATGGACGACATAATAAAAAGTACCCCTGGTATAGATAAACAACCGAGGGAGTTGAAAATAAAATAAGTCACCGCATGGAATATCAGTTCTGGTTTTCAAAGAGTACTCTGTGGCATTGGCCCCTTACTTAGCTTGCATTTATCATGAATCTCTAGCGCAGCCCAAGTCCCAAGCGACTGAAAAAGAGCGCATGTGACTCCCGTCTATAAGAAGAGCAAAAGACTGGACTCGCAGAATTACAGACTAATATCCCTAACATCGTTTTTCTGCAGAATACTCGAACATATTCTTCTTACGAATATAATAAATTTACTTGAGACCGAAAAACTTATGTCATCGAATCAGCATGGTTTTAGAAAGCATCACTTGTGCGGAACTCAGCTTGCCCTTTTCTCACATGATATACTGCGAATTATGTATTACGGACAACGGGCAGATTCCATATTTCTAGATTTCCGGAAAGAATTTGACACGGTGCCCCATTACTGGCTGTTAAGGAAGGTGTTAGCGTATGGAATAGGTTCACAGATATGTCAGTGGCTAGAAAACTTCTTAAGTTACAGAACACAGTATGTTGTCCTCGACACCGAGTGTTCATCAGAGACAAGTGTGTCGTCGTGAGTGCCCAAGTGAAGTGTGTTAGGACCACTATCATTCTCTATAAACATAAATGATTTGGCGGACAGGGCGGTAAATAATCTGTGGTTGTTTGCTGATGATGTTGTGGTGTACGGTAAACTGTTGAAGTTGAGTGACTTGAAGAGGATACAAGATGACTTAAGTTTAGTTACTGGTAGGTTCGAACAATAGGCAAGTGTTACGGAGATGCTTGGGGAACTCAAATGGAAATCCCTGGAAGGAAAGTGATTTTCTTTTCGAGGAACACTACGAGAAAATTTAGAAAACCTGCATTTGAAGCTGATTGCAGAACGATTCTGTTGCCTCCACCATACATTCCGCGGAAGAACCACGAAGATAAATACGAGAAATTAGGGCTCATACGGAGGCATATAGACAGTCGTTTTCCCTCGTTCTACATGCGAGTGGAATATGAAAGAAGTAGTACGGGGTACACTCCCCCATGCGCCGTAAGGTGGATTACGGAGTATCGATATAGATGTAGATGTACTGCGTAAAATCAGCAAGAAAGAATCTGAAAGACGTGAAAGCTACTATGAAGAACTTTTACATCTTCCTTGGCTGAGGAACCTGCTATTACCAGGCTGGAAGCTACGATATACAGCTGTGTTTGACCCTGTGCAAGACTGTTTAAGTATATTAGACTTTAACAAACCATATTTACAATGTGGTCCACTGTACTTTGTACCAATCACGTTCATATGAGAGCAGCTAACTAATAACTCAGAGAACAGTTGCTGTGCGGAGTTTGACAACATCCTGCAGTTTGTTTACTCGAGTAATAACAAGAAGCAGAAAACTGACTGGTGTACAAGGAAGTCTGTTAGAGTCTCAAGATCGAGAAAAGCTTATAAGCTATGTTCTGTCTGTGTACTGTTTTAATTATATGCCTGTAAACTACGTGGAGATTTCTTTCACTGTCTCCAAGAAAGACAATGTAAATGTTATACAGAAGTGTTATATTAAAGTAGGAGAAACATATTTTTCCTAGTGTAGGATATTGTTCTTCACAAGTCTATAAAATATAGATGTTGCCGAATTGGACCTGGTTATTATAAACTATCTCATTCCCCAAGTCTTAAGGAAAGGAAGCAAAGTGTTGAACAGACTTAAACTATTCCCTGTTGAAGAAATTACTCCCTATGTACAGTTAATGTTTTATGTGCAGGAACAAGAAAACTGGATATGGACGACATCGAAGTCAAGAAACGAAAACTGGAGTATATGCCGAAGACAGTGGCCATAAAGGAAGAAATAAACTGCAACTGGAAAAAGAAGTAGCTATTGCAGATGTGCAAGCAAGGTTCACATATTGGTTTAAACACAGTATGTAGATACATCTAGCTAAGACTGAGAAATATAAATGATATGCATTTACAGTAAACAGTAATGGAAATTAGCCACCTGTTGGAATGGTGGCCGAAAACAATGGAATCGAGAATGTTTACTAAATTAAAAATACACGTAAAAAATTATAAATCTCCATTCCCATTTGGATTGGCTTAATAAAAGTGGCTAAATTCTCTCTGAATGTGGAGAACCGGATGTTGTGCATCTAGAAACAAAACAGCCATTTTTCAGAGTTTACAACTGACGGAATATCTACATTTAAAGGACACTCGCTGGCAAAAGTTGTACAGAAATTCCGCAAGGAGTTGCAGGAAAAGAGCTGTTAGCGTACATATAGGAAGATGTGGAGTGTTTTTACGATAGTGTCATGGAAGTAAAATTAAAATTCCCGAATATTCTCGTCTAGAAGAACTGCAAGAAGGAACAGATATAATAGTTAAGGCCTCAAACAAGTTATTTCATTGGAAGGAAATTAAATATGTATTAAAATCAGAGAACATACCTTCTTTGCAACTGTCAAATTACTGACTGGAGAGAGAAACATTTGATTCAGATGTGAATTGAAATTATAAGTTAAAATTAAGTTAGATGTTACTGAAACTGAACCTAACAAACATAAAGAATGGGTTGTTTTCTGTGTGTAAATGAATATGCAGAGACTAATAAAGATTTTGTACGAAAACGTTTGCTTGTCTTATTCGCTAACCTGCCAAAAATCCTGAAATTTCCTATTTACAACGGTTTACGTACATGCATTTCGGATGGTGGAAGTGTGTAGGTGAATGATCTTCAAAAGTAACGGAAACTAGGTAGCTGAAAGTGTAGCGCCCCTTTTTCTTGTCCATATGAAAAAGTATTTGTTTAAAGAAAGACTCGAGTGTTCCTACTAAACGACGTGCAGTTTGGACTTTAAAGTAGGGGAATAAGTCGAGGGGCGGCGTATCTGGAAAGTTTTTCCCTCCCAGTGTTTGTTTCAATAAAGACATACGCGGAGAGACTCAAACTTACAGGTAGGGAAGCGATGACCACACACCTTTGAGTGAATATTCGCAGGGAGAACATGTCAGGTAGTTCAGCAGACAGACCTGTAACTGCAACAACATCCTTTGTGTCTGATGTTATAGTGTTAGTATTCCAGAAGTCAGTTTCTGACGACTATCCCAGTATGTCCTGGTCGCCATCTTGTATACCAGGTCACCCATATCGGATTCTGATGTCATAGTAGGGGCATGCCAGTATCTTAAGTCTTGACTAGTATGCCAGGATTTCATACTGTTATAAATAGCCTGACACATCTGAGCTGGACTGTGACGTGATATAGTTGTGCCAGTAGTCACTAGTCGCCAACTTGCGCTCTAGGTCAGCTGTCTTGCATTCTGATATGATACCTACACTGGTGCTCGTATTCCAAGCCTAGGATTTTGAGGTCATAGAGCCACGGCGAATATACCAAATCTGCCAGCATTGCAATGTGCCATATTGAATTTCGCGCCAAATTATACTTAGGGCAACAGTCCTACTTCCATAAGAAACACACTATGACAACTAGTCTATTTTTTGAATTTCCCGCCAAAATTTTGCATTTTCGCATCAAAATTTGAATTTCCGCCATTTTATAAAAGGGCAATTGGCATTATTCAGGCAGGGTTGGGATTAGGGAAGGGGTGGGGAAAACACATGACGTCATCGATGAAATCATTGGTGATACACTCTGTGCTTCATCTGTCCTTACATACCCGCTAACATGGAAGCAGCAAGACGAGCCAAAAGACAAGAACAGAAACAGATTGCTTTTTCCATCTACATCTACATCCATACTCTGCAAGCCACCTGACGGTGTGTGGCGGAGGGTTGAAAGCGACTCAAAAACATGTGACATGTCATGCACCGGCCTGTGAATGGCCCGTACACTCTGTCTGGAAAGTATAAGCTAGCAGACATGCCGTCACTCGACTAATGAAAGACTGTAATACATTCAGCAATCGACAAACCTGGTACAGAACGTCTTTGCAACAGGCTTTCAACACGTAACCCGCGTAATAATCAATTACTTGAAAGGTGAAACTTCGATGAAGAGTTTTCAATCTCAATTTTGGATCTGTCCTATTTATTCTGTTAATATAACTTGGTAAGGGTGTCACACCGGCGGAGTTACTCAATAACCGGTCGAAAGACGTTTTTTTAGTGAGATCTATAGAGTGTAAATTTTATTTCGTTAGAAATATTCCAATAAATCGATGCCTGCCATCTAAATTGCTCACGGCCGCGCGGGATTAGCCGAGAGGTCTTGGGCACTGCAGTCATGGACTGTGCTGCTGGTCCCGGTGGAGGTTCGAGTCCTGCCTCGGGCATGGGTGTGTGTGTTTGTCCTTAGGGTAATTTAGGCTAAGTAGTGTGTAAGCTTAGGGACTGATGACCTTAGCAGTTAAGTCCCATAAGATTTCACGCACATTTGAACATTTTTAACTTCCTCACACCTGATCTTACATAGACATTCCATCTTAAATCATTCTGGACAGAAACTCGCATATATTTGAAAGCTCTACATGATTCAGGTAATCATCAATTTCGTAATGAAATGGTGCCGGAAGTAGTGGGACAAGGCCGGCGTCGCCCCACTCTCCACTGTTGCCAAGTTTATTCAAGATGGCTGATCAAGATGGCGGTGATAGATAATGCAACATCACAATGAAGTCAAGGTGAGAAGTTCAAATTTTGGTGGGAAAATAGTTCAGTTCGGCTACCTCCACTAACCTAACCCTCATCCCCCATTCCATCCCCTCCTATCCCCCAGAAAATGGCGGGAAGTTCAAATTCCAGCAGGACAATGCAACACACCATGGCTACCTTCAATAACCTAAGCAAATAGCGGGAAAATAGGTCACTTGGGCTACCTCCACTAATCTAAGTCATCCGACCACCACCTCTTCCTAGGAATGGGCGGGAAAAAGATTCAGCCTGTGATGGAAAGGACAGATGTAAGTCTTTATTTAAATAGTCTTTATATGAATAATTTGAGGCAGAGGCTCCATCCAGTGTCTGGAGTCCAGCTGACCTAGCACTCAGTACTGCCACCAGAGGACGCTATTGTCCCATGGCAGTCTGGGGCGAAAAATGGTGGGATAAAAACTCAGCCTGTGCTGGGCTGCTGGAGAGAGGAAGGAGTGTACTTTATTTACTTTGTAACTATTTATTTAGGGACAGATTTCAAGTACTTTATTTATTACACTGATACAAAGCACTCACTGTGACCTGCTTGGCGTCGCTATACACAGCCTACAGATATGCAAACTAGTTGTAAATCACCGAAATACTGCAGTACACTGATCTACAGACACGCAAACAACTCGTAAATTGTCAACATAATGGGTGTATAATTCTCTGCAGACATTCTTCCTAGTCCGCAGCTCGTGGTCGTGCGGTAGCGTTCTCGATTCTCGGCGGGTCAGGAGTTTTCTTTGCCACGTGATGACTGGGTGTTGTGTGATGTCCTTAGGTTAGTTAGGTTTAAGTAGTTCTATGTTTTAGGGGACTGATGACCTCAGATGTTAAGTCCAGTAGTGCTCAGAGCCATTTGAACCATTTTGCTTAAACAGCAAAAATAATGCAGTGCACAAACACTCACTGTACATAAAAAATGCTTTCAAACTGTTGTCAACTGCGACGTATTAGAGAACTGCCCCCCTACAGAACTTCAAAGCACGCACGCTGGGCGGCTCACTCATGCCAGTCCCATACGTGAGACGTCTCTGGGTCGTGTCCACGTATTTATCGTTGCTGGCGCGATACCTCTCGACCTGTGGATACTGATGTCACAGGTCACGCTGTAGAAATCTGTTCCAATGCTTCCCAGAAGAAAAAAGCGCAGGTGACGCCTGTATATAAAAGGGTAGAAGGACGGATCCTCAAAATTACAGACCAATATCCTTAACATCGGTTTGTCGCAGGATTCTCAAACATATTCTCGGTTCGAATATAATGACTTTCCTTCCGACAGAGAAGTTGCAGTCCATGCATCAGCACGGCTTTAGAAAACATCGCTCCTGCGAAACGCAACTCGCCCTTTTTTCACATGATATCTTTCGAACCGTGGATGAAGGGTATCAGACGGATGCCATATTCCTTGACTACCGGAAAGCGTTTGACTCGGTGCCCCACTGCAGAATCCTAACTAAGGTACGAGCATATGGGATTGGTTCAGAAGTATGTGAGTGGCTTGAAGACTTCTTAAGTAATAGAACCCAGTACGTTGTCCTCGATGGTGAGTGTTCATCGGAGGTGAGGGTATCATCTGGAGTGCCCCAGGGTAGTGTGGTAGGTCCGCTGTTGTCTTCTATCTACATAAATGATCTTTTGGATAGGGTGGATAGCAATGTGCGGCTGTTTGCTGATGATGCTGTGGTGTACGGGAAGGTGTCGTCGTTGAGTGACTGTAGGAGGATACAAGATGACTTGGACAGGATTTGTAATTGGTGTAAAGAATGACAGCTAACTCTAAATATAGATAAATGTAAATTATTGCAGATGAATAGGAAAAATAATCCTGTAATGTTTGAATACTCCATTAGTAGTGTAGCGCTTGACACAGGCACGTCGATGAAATATTTGGGCATAACATTGCAGAGCGATATGAAATGGGACAAGCATGTAACGGCAGTTGTGGGGAAGGTGGATGGTCGTCTTCGGTTCATTGGTATAATTTTGGGAAGATGTGGTTCATCTGTAAAGGAGACCGCTTATAGAACGCTGGTGCGACCTATTCTTGATTACTGCTCGAGCGTTTGGTATCCCTATCAGGTCGGATTGAGGGAGGACAAAGAAGCAATTCAGAGGCGGGGTGCTAGATTTGTTACTGGTTGGTTTGATCATTACGCGGGCGTTACGGAAATGCTTCAGGAACTCGGGTGGGAGTCTCTGGAGGAAAGGAGGTGTTCTTTTCGTGAATCGCTACTGAAGAAATTGAGAGAACCAGCATTTGAGGCTGACTGCAGTACAATTTTACTGCCGCAACTTACATTTTTCTGAAAGACCGCAAAGATAAGATAAGAGGAACCCTGCAATGTGGTCTACAGATCGTCAAATACGGCATGGCTCTTACTCAGTTACACTGCTCATACAGAGGTATATAGGCAGTCATTTTTCCCTCGTTCTGTTTGGGAGTGGAAAAGGGAGAGAAGATGCTAGGTGTGATACGAGGTACCCTCCGCCACGCACCGTATGGTGAATTGCGGAGTATGTATGTAGATGTAGATGTGGAAGAGCACAGGGTGCATTGTTCCTAGCGATCCTAACAGGACATGTGAGCTGCGTCTAGCCGTGCACGCATGTTTACCTACCCAGTGTGGCTGGTGCATCGCCCCAAAATGTCAGCATAGCGACTCAACATCGCAGGTGCGTCTAAAGGGTTCTCAGTGTTATACGGACATCACATGGCTATGTAAGTAAGAGGCAAGTCGACCCCTCAGAAATTACAGAGTGTCACAGAAATAGTTAATGGTCGTTCTTGTAGTAGTTCCCGTGATGTCTCAGCTTGTCTGCATGGGAATTCTTGTTCTAACAGAACCTTTTTACGAAAATAGCTCAGAATAACGCCGAATGTATTCCTCCTGATAGTCCTAATGTAGCACCCTGTCTATCACATGTTACGATTCCTGGAAATCGTAAGTCTTGCTTTCAACAAACATCTCCAAAATGCTAAACGTCCTCACCGCTATTTAGAGTCTCCTACATCCTGGCACAAAGGATGTCTTGTGAATGAATGGAGCATTATGATAAACTCTTACTGAATTTACTGCCAAATTACTTATGCCTCTGGTGTGGAAGCCCTGTCCACATTTTTTTTTCATTCTGCAGAGGAGACTTACAGTGGCAAAACTATTTTGTACAGTTCGCCATATTGCACTGACCATTAAACCCTGCAATGTGGCCAACAGATCTTTAAATACGGCAAGACTCTTACTCACTTACACTGCTCTGTCACTGAAGACAGAGAGTTGAATTTTAGGGCGTGAAACCGATCTCCAACCAGACAATAATCACAACATATCGTGTCGATGTAGTAAACATACAATTCGTATCCTGCGCCATAGAGACTAGCTACTTTCACATGATGCACATAACTATCGAACGCCACACACTCGTACATATACCGCGAAGACAGACAGTATAAATGTACTCCTCGCTGCACTAGACATTTCCCGCAAGGTCAGGCGGTCAGAACTGTTCTACAAATTCGGGCTTGGCTCCTCTTGGCACAGAGACCTTACTGTTTCTGCTTCTCACACCCATCTGCAGAATGTGGGATTACAAGAATATATGTAATTTCACATGGTCTGCAATAATATAATGCCGTTTTCTCGATACATTCGTTCATATACCTCAAACACCTTTATACAAAAGATGGCACGGCTACCCTCGGCACAAAGGCGTCACAGTTTCTGGTCCCGACTTGCTTCCCTGCTTGCTTGCTTCCTACATCCATCTCCAGACTCTGGGATTATAAGAACACATGTATTTTCACATGGTTTGCCAGAATATTATATCATTTACGTGATACTTCTTGATATCAAGCCCATAGCAATATCGCTTGCATCTCAGTAGCGCTCGCACTACATAATTCTGAAGATATAGACTGGAAATTATTTCTCTAGAAGCCTGAAACTTTAGCGAGGTGGAGCGTGCTGTAAGTCACTGAGTATCTAGAAACTTAATGCCATCTGCGAAGACCTTTATGTGAAAACTCAAAAAAAATATAGGAAACTGATATTTCCACTCTCAAATATCGATGTCGGTGATGTAATAGATAATTTGCAAAGTCCACTAAGGTGTTTCTCATATCTAGAGAGCCAGCAAACATGTCTTCCACCTGTCTTGCACCTGCTAGATGCACACTCCACAATCGATGTTCCTTCAACTAAATAAAGGTGCGAAATGTGCAGAAGCAGTCAACCGGCCAATTTACATGGGAAGGGATAATAGTCCAGCGCAAACACACGTCCATATTGAATCTTCTCAAATTTGCACATGCTCATGAAAGCTGTCAGACACATACTAAGTATTAGTTCGCTATTCGGCCGTTTAGAGGACGACATGGTTAAGTTAGCTACATACCTGCATGCCAACAGGCCTCTTCATTCGGACAGCTCCTACTGTTAGCCGGAAACATGAATCATTCCCGCCACAGGTCACTGGCGCTGCTCGCCAAGCACGCATAGGCAGTGTCATCCCAGAAAACCTGCGACATATATATTTTATAACTGTACTTACAATCTAATATTACGATCGCGGTTCCAAACCACAGTGACCATCAAAAATGTTTTATTTGCAACAGTTTGTTAAACCTTACAGCTACTTTTCTACATAGTCGCCACTCCGACTTAGACAATTGTCATAGTGTAGTACCAACTTCCCAATCTACATCCACATCTACATCCATACTCCGCAAGCCACTTAACGGTGTGTGGCGGAGGGTACCCTGAGTACCTGTATCGTTTCTCCCTTCTATTCCAGTCTCGTATTGTTCGTGGAATGAAGGATTGTCGGTATGCTTCTGTGTGGGCTCTAATCTCTCTGATTTTATCCTCATGGTCTCTTCGCGAGATATACGTAGGAGGGAGCAACATACTGCTTGACTCCTCGGCGAAGGTATGTTCTCGAAACTTTAACAAAAGCCCATAGGAGCTACTGAGTGTCTCTCCTGCAGAGTCTTCCACTGGAGTTTATCTATCATCTCCATAACGCTTTCGCGATTACTAAATGATCCTGTAACGAAGCGCGCTACTCTCCGTAGGATCTTCTCTATCTCTTCTATCAACCCTATCTGGTACGAATCCCACAATGCTGAGCAGTATTCAAGCAGTGGGCAAACAAGCGTACTGTAACCTACTTCCTTTGTTTTTTGATTGCATTTCCTTAGGATTCTTCCAATGAATCTCAGTCTGGCATCTGCTTTACCGACGATCAACTTTATATGATCATTCCATTTTAAATCACTCCTAATGCGTACTCCCAGATAATTTATGCAATTAACTGCCTCCAGTTGCTGACCTGCTATTTTGTAGCTAAATGGTAAGGGATCTATCTTTCTATGCATTCGCAGCAAATTACACTTGTCTACATTGAGATTCAATTGCCATTCCCTGCACCATGCGTCAATTCGCTGCAGACCCTCCTGCATTTCAGTACAATTTTCCATTGTTACAACCTCTCGATACACCACAGCATCATCTGCAAAAAGCCTCAGTGAACTTCCGATGTCATCCACAGAGTCATTTATGTATATTGTGAATAGCAACGGTCCTATGACACTCCCCTGCGGCTCACCTGAAATCACTCTTACTTCGGAAGACTTCTGTCCATTGAGAATGACATGCTGCGTTATGTTATCGAGAAACTCTTCAATCCAATCACACAACTGGTCTGATAGTCCATATGCTTTTACTTTGTTCATTAAGCGACTGTGGGGAATACTCTCGTCATAGAAGGCAGCCGCCTGTGCTTTCCACGTCTTCTCCGTGCTTGTCTGCAGTTCGCTACCTGTGCCGAAATGTGTTCGTAGCCAGTGGTTCATGTGGGCGGAGATGAAAATCAGAGGGATTCAAGCCCGGGCTGTATGGTGGCTGCTCAAACACTTCCCACCGGAAACGCTACCAACGTATACTCATGGCTTCTGTAGTGCGCGGCCGAGGATTGAAACGAAGAAGGAAATCCATGGCAATTACGTAATGTGGCCTTGCATGAAATCACGTGAAATCTCTCAGCGGACACTCATGCTTGGCGGGAGACACTATTGTTCTAGGCATCTTCACGTGCTCACTGTGTGCTTAGAAGTGAAGAGAGAGACGTGCACGATTGACAGGCATTGTAGACGCACAGCCCATCACATCTCTGCAAAGCCTCATTGTTTCCATTTCGCGGCCGACCGGATCTTACTCTCCGAATAGCGATCGTATATTAAAACTAATCCTAGTAACACGACATCGTAGACTTCAACACTCTGTGCTGCACTGCTAGACAGGAAAAAATGCTCAGGGTGGCTATATGCTACCTGTAAAAAGTCACTTACCCCAGGAAGAGTCGCAGGATCCACGGGTATGTCTATCCTGAGAAGTGTCCCTCTGCACAACTGTTCCGACTCCTCTAAAACATGTTTGATGGACCTTTACACAATTTAAAAGACAATAGGTGTATAGCTGATCCCCCTTACAATGACATCTGAAGAAAATTTAGTGTTTCTGGCAAAAATTCAGAATTTTCTTTGAAAGCATAAGTGTATAAATTCAAATAGGATTGTTTTAGTGTTTTGAATAGTTACGTGAATACATCTTGCAAATAAAAGTTTTCATAATTCAAATAATGGCTCTGAGCACTATGGGACTTAACATCTGTGGTCATCAGTCCCCTAGAACTTAGAACTACTTAAACCTAACTAACCTAAGGACATCACACACAACCATGCCCGAGGCAGGATTCGAACCTGCGACCGTAGCAGTCGCGCGGTTCCGGACTGAGCGCCTTAACCGCGAGACCACCGCGGCCTGCCAATTCAAATAATGTTTGTGATATTTACTAACTTTAACACAACTGGCAAAGTTGCCCTGTTTTTGATGTAACTTTACCGTCGGTGTTTGCAATTATGATAACATATTCAGGGTGAATAATCTAAAATTAGCACCGTAAATATTGCGCAAATGGGAACTGCTACTGATGTGCAGTTTTCACAGAGTGGATTGGTAGTTAGTGGCTCGTATCGTTAGCTGATAAACAGACTGTAATAGTACCTAGAAAGTGTATTTTTGTGCAAACATACACTTTTTTAAATGGAACCATGCCTTTTGACACTAACAGACTAAAAGTAGGGTAAATTAGAATGTCAGTGGTGTTTGTTGAAGGATTCTAGTGCGAGTCGTTTACTGGAAATTGTACTTTGAGAAGTTTCCACATCGATGATTGTTTCTGCCATTCAACCTCTCTAGTTGGTAGGTACGATGTTGTTGTTTGCTTACAGTGTGCTTGTGTGTTCCTTGTATGCATTGCAACTAGTCAGTCAGTTAGTGTTGATAGTCCAAGCTGTAGGTCGTGAGTGGATAATAGGATTTAAGAATGCAAAAAAGGCCGACATGGTCATGGCATATGGAGAGTGTAGGAAGAACGAAGTTCGTCTTTGTATGGTGTATGCGCCAAGATATTCCAATATATGTCAACTATCTGGGCAGTTATTTATCATCATATTCAACTAGTTACATGAAAGTCTTAATGTAATTGACGCCCGGGTGGCCGAGCGGTTCTAGGTGCTACAGTCTGGAACCGCGCGACCGCTACGGTCGCAGGTTCGAATCCTGCCTCGGGCATGGATGTGTGTGATTTCCTTAGGTTAGTTAGGTTTAAGCAGTTCTAAGTTCTAGGGGACTGATGACCTTAGAAGTTAAGTCCCATAGTGCTCAGAGCCATTTCAGCCATTTTTGTTAATGTAATTACCTAAACAACGTAACAGAAGGAAACAAGTGACGACACAAGGGGAGACATTAATGTCCTTGCTGCAGCTGTAGTTCATCCGCACGCTAGTTCCCACGCAATCGCAGGATGAGGTGGCATGAGTCAGACAAGTGTCCATGCATACTCGACCGACATAGGTTCCATCCCTATCAGGCCGCTCTCTATGAAGAGGTGCATGTAAACGATTATGAGAATCGTATTAACGGTTGTACATGGGAATTAAGACAGGATATTCCAAATGTATCATGTATCTTGTTTAGTGATGAAGTCACATTTACCAATCGTGGCCAGGCAAACAGCCGAAACATGCGCTATGTGTCTGTCCACGGTCCCCTTTGGCTTTGTCAGGTGGCGCATCAACGTCCATGGAGTGTAAACGTGTGGTGTGGGATAGTGAACCGTCAGCTCATAGGGCCGTGTTTCATCGACGGAACACTTAATGCGCAGATGTATTGCAGCCTCCTAAAAGACCATTTTCCACGGATGGTAGAAGACGTTCCTCTGCAACTAGTAGGAACCTGTGATACCAACATGATGGCTGTCCAGCCCATAGTGCACGAATTACTACTGCACGTCTTCACGAATTGTTTCCAAGTCGTTGGAATGGGCGCAGAGCACCCGTAACTAGGCTGGCCCATTCCCCTGATTACATGCTGTAGACGTTTTTTTTGCGGGTGAAGCTGAAAGACACTGTCAACAAGGACATACCAACTAGATCTGGCGATATACAAAGACGTATTACTGCAGCCTGCTCGGACATCTCGGACGTCTCCTGCAACAAACACCACTGACATTCTAATTTACCATACTTTTAGTTTGTTAATGTCAGTAGGCTTTATTGCATTTGAAAAAATGTACGTTTGCACACAAATTACACTTTCTAAGTATTATTACAGCCTGTTTATTGACTACCAATTTATTCTGTGAAAACTACACATCACTAGCACTTCCCATTTCCGCAATATTTGCGGTGCAAGCTTGAGGTGATTCACCCTATATAGGTTCCCTTAATTTATCATGTTTCCATAAATAATGATCTACAAAATAAACTATAATTGTTTATTAGGGTTTTGAAGCATGTTGTTACATCTGTTTGCAAAGAAGTCGAAAAGGAAAAAATAAGTGGCAAAGTTGTACTTGTTTACGATACGTAGACACACGTCCACTATCATATGCTGTTGTTGTTCTGGTCTTCAGCCCAGAGACTGGTTTGATGCAGCTCTCCTTGCTACTCTATCATGTGCAAGCTTCTTCATCTCCGAGTAACTACTACAACCTACATCCTTCTGAATCTGCTTAGTGTATTCATCTCTCGGTCTCCCTCTACGATTTTTACCCTCCACGCTGCCCTCCAATACTAAATTGGTGATCCCTTGATGCCTCAGAACAGGTCCTACCAACCGATCCCTTCTTCTGGTCAAGTTGTGCCACAAACTTCTCTTCTCCCCAATCCTATTCAATACTTCCTCATTAGTTATGTGATCTACCCATCTAATCTTCAGCATTCTTCTGTAGCACCACATTTCAAAAGCTTCTATTCTCTTCTTGTCCAAACTATTTATCGTCCATGTTTCACTTGCATACATGGCTACACTCCATACAAATACTTTCAGAAATGACTTCCTGACACTTAAATCTATACTCGATGTTAACAAATTTCTCTTCTTCAGAAACGCTTTCCTTCCCATTGCCAGTCTACATTTTATATCCTCTCTACTTCGACCATCATCAGTTATTTTGCTCCCCAAATAGCAAAACTCCTTTACTACTTTAAGTGTCTCATTTCCTAATCTAATTCCCTTAGCATCACCTGATTTAATTAGACTACATTCCCTTATCCTTTTTTGTTTTTGTCGATGCTCATCTTATATTCGTCTTTAAAGACACTGTCCATTCCGTTCAACTGCTCTTCCAAGTCCTTTGCTGTCTAAAGCTGCATGCCCTCGGGAAAAATTACGGCCGTAGTTTCCCCTTGCTTTCAGCCGTTCGCAGTACCAGCACTGGAAGGCCGTTGTGTTTAGTGTTACAAGGCCAGATCAGTCAATCATCCAGACTGTTGCCCCTGCAACTACTAAAAAGGTTGCTGCCCCTCTTGAGGAACCACAAGTTTGTCTGGCCTCTCAGCAGATACCCCTCCGTTGTGGTTGCACCTACGGTACGGCTATGCAGCTATCTGTGTCTCTGCATGGGAGGGGGTGGGGGTGGCTATAATTAAACTCCCGCTACTTGAGCCAGTGTAGACGGAAAACTGTTTATCATATGGATAGTCATTTAAATAGGAATTATGTTAAGAACATGCGTTGCAAGATTTGCGTTGTTAGTGGTATTAGTGTCATGACTCGGCTTTAGGCGATTCGGTGATGCAGGGCTGAAACACAAAAATCAGTGTGCAGTAGAGTTGCAGACAGCATGAGTCTGCACAAGAAGAGTAGGACTTGATTCGTAAGGATGTTTTATCAAAACGACGCCAGAAATGTTGTTGCTCTTCGCCAGTATCGGCGCATTAACAGTATACGAAGAGGTCTTCTTTGAGCACCAAGTTTAAAGAACATGATTTGGAAGTTCGAATTAACTGGCAAATTGGGAATTGCTTCTGGAAGAAATCGACGACCAATGGCGTCACAAATTGCTAAAGAAGTTACTGTTGCCATGGCTGAGAATGCTGGACGGAATGTGCGAACTGCAAACAGCGCACGAGCTGTCACGATAGCTGAACAGTCCATGGTCCACCGCTCGATTACATGTGCGGTGCGGCGCTGTTCCGGGCTGTTGTGGATGCAGATAGTCGTAACACTGTGCAACGTTTGTGACCTGAAACGCAAATATTGTACACAATTAACAAATGTCATCCCCTACATCTACATCTGCATCTACAAGGATACTCTGCAAATCACATTTAAGTGCCTGGCGGAAGGTTCATCGAACCACCTTCACAATTCTCTGTTATTCCAATCTCGTATAGCGCGCGGAAAGAATGAACACCTATATCTTTCCGTACGAGCTCTAATTTCCCTTATTTTATCGTGGTGATCGTTCCTACCTATGTTGGTTATTGTCAACAAAATATTTTAGAATTCGGAGGGGAAAGTTGGTGATTGGAATTTCGTGAGAAGATTCCGTCGCAACGAAAAACGCCTTTCTTTTAATGATTTCCAGCCCAAGTCCAGTATCATTTCTGTGACACTCTCTCCCGTATTTCGATATAATACAAAACTTGCTGCTTTTCTTTTAACTTTTTCGATGTACTCCGTCAGTCCTATCTGGTAAGAATCCCACACCGCGCAGCAGTATTCTAAAAGAGGACGGACAAGCGTAGTGTAGGAAGTCTCCTTAGTAGGTCTGTTACATTTTCTAAGTGTCCTGCCAATAAAACGCAGTCTTTGGTGAGCCTTCCCCACAACATTTTCTATGTGTTCCTTCCAATTGAAGTTGTTCGTAATTGTAGTACCTAGGTATTTAGTCGAATTTACGGCTTTTAGATTAGACTGATTTATTGAGTAACCGAAGTTTAACGAGTTCCTTTTAACATTCATATGGATGACCTCACACTTTTCGTTATTCAGGGTCAACTGCCACCTTTCGCACCATTCAGATATCTTTTCTAAATCGTTTTGCAGTTTGTTTTGATCTGCTGATGACTTTATTAGTCGACAAATAACAGCGTCATCTGCAAACAACCGAAGACGGCTGCTGAGAATGGCTCCCAAATCGTTTATATACACTCCTGGAAATTGAAATAAGAACACCGTGAATTCATTGTCCCAGGAAGGAGAAACTTTATTGACACATTCCTGGGGTCAGATACATCACATGATCACACTGACAGAACCACAGGCACATAGACACAGGCAACAGAGCATGCACAATGTCGGCACTAGTACAGTGTATATCCACCTTTCGCGGCAATGCAGGCTGCTATTCTCCCAATGCTCAATGGGGGACAGAT
This sequence comes from Schistocerca gregaria, assembly GCF_023897955.1. Lineage (NCBI taxonomy): Eukaryota > Metazoa > Arthropoda > Insecta > Orthoptera > Acrididae > Schistocerca > Schistocerca gregaria. Next base: position 722,855,294 of record NC_064931.1, on the reverse strand, counting down.
CCGGAGATCTTGCTCGCCAGGGTAGTTGACTTACACCTTCTAGAGCACGTTGGGTGGCACGGGATACATGCGGACGTGCATTGTCCTGTTGGAACAGCAAGTTCCCTTGCCGGTCTAGGAATGGTAGAACGATGGGTTCGATGACGGTTTGGATGTACCGTGCACTATTCAGTGTCCCCTCGACGATCACCAGAGTTGTACGGCCAGTGTAGGAGATCGCTCCCCACACCATGATGCCGGGTGTTGGCCCTGTGTGCCTCGGTCTTATGCAGTCCTGATTGTGGCGCTCACCTGCACGGCGCCAAACACGCATACGACCATCATTGGCACCAAGGCAGAAGCGACTCTCATCGCTGAAGACGACACGTCTCCATTCGTCCCTCCATTCACGCCTGTCGCGACACCACTGGAGGCGGGCTGCACGATGTTGGGGCGTGAGCGGAAGACGGCCTAACGGTGTGCGGGACCGTAGCCCAGCTTCTTGGAGACGGTTGCGAATGGTCCTCGCCGATACCCCAGGAGCAACAGTGTCCCTAATTTGCTGGGAAGTGGCGGTGCGGTCCCCTACGGTACTGCGTAGGATCCTACGGTCTTGGCGTGCATCTGTGCGTCGCTGCGGTCCGGTCCCAGGTCGACGGGCACGTGCACCTTCCGCCGACCACTGGCGACAACATCGATGTACTGTGGAGACCTCACGCCCCACGTGTTGAGCAATTCGGCGGTACGTCCACCCGACCTCCCGCATGCCCACTATACGCCCTCGCTCAAAGTCCGTCAACTGCACATACGGTTCACGCCCACGCTGTCGCGGCATGCTACCAGTGTTAAAGACTGCGATGGAGCTCCGTATGCCACGGCAAACTGGCTGACACTGACGGCGGCGGTGCACAAATGCTGCGCAGCTAGCGCCATTCGACGGCCAACACCGCGGTTCCTGGTGTGTCCGCTGTGCCGTGCGTGTGATCATTGCTTGTACAGCCCTCTCGCAGTGTCCGGAGCAAGTATGGTGGGTCTGACACACCGGTGTCAATGTGTTCTTTTTTCCATTTCCAGGAGTGTAGATAAGGAACAACAAAGGGCCTATAACACTACCTTTGGGAACGCTAGAAATCACTTCTGTTTTACTCGATGACTTTCCGTCAATTACTACGAATTGTGACCTCTTTGACACGAAGTCACAAATCCAGTCACATAACTAAGACGATATTCCATAAGCACGCAATATCACAACGAGCCGCTTGTGTGGTACAGTGTCAAAAGCCTTCTGATATCCAGAAATACGGAATCGATCTTAAATCCCTTGTCAATAGCACTCAGTACTTCATTTGAATAAAGAGCTAGTTGTGTTTCATAGGAACGATGTTTTCTAAACCCATGTTGACTGCGTGTCAACAGATCTCCTCTACAAATTAAAATGTGTTTCTTTCAATGGTTTATTCGTCTCTCCCTCGCGTCCTTACAAATGTTTCCACAAAGTTTCGTTGCCCTACGATCACTCGTTTTTTATGGTGTCCCCCCTCAAGTAGCAAAAATTGAATTATAAGCACCTAATACACTTCAGTATAGCGTGCTCTTGGACAAGAATGTCTATTTTAAATTTGATTTGGGAAAGACAGAGAGTGGGAAAGAGAGAGACAGAGAGAGAGAGAGAGAGAGAGAGAGAGAGAGAGAGAGAGAGAGAGAGAAACAATTACACTTTGAAATCTACTTTACGTGGTTCGAAATAGGCGACTTTTTGGGTGTAGATTAATGATCGCTCATGTAATCTTGTAAATGGTGCCACACGTCTGATGACACGTTTGACGGAGTACTTTTGGGAAGTAGAATTTAATATTCCGGCCTTCATTTGATCATCTTCCGTGCCAGTGTCATCCCCAACGGTGTTTGGAGAGACAATTTCGTTTCACCAACAGATTTTCGCAGCGTGAAGATGCCTGCCACATGTTCAAGAATGACGTGCAACCCTGTTCTACAGCGTGCTCTCAGATAAGAGCATACATTTTAAATTTGTCGCGCATGCGCATCCTGGACAAATAGTGAGTGTTGTGACGAATACAGGGATTAGCGACAACGAGGCAGTTGCTGCTAGGCTGAATACCGTAACACCTAGAAGCATCAAAAAGAAACGCAAAGTATATCTATTTAAAAAAAGCTGATAAAAATTGTCTTAACGCCTTTTTAAGAGACGGTCTTCACTCCTTCCGATCTGATCATGTAAATGTAGAAAAGTTGTAGAATAATTTCAAAGAGATAGTATCAACAGCAATTGAGAGTATATACCACATAAATTAATAAGTGATGGTACAGATCGCCCATCGTACACAAAAGAGATCAGATCGTTGTTGCAGAAGCAACGAAAAAAGCATTCCAAATTTAAAAGAACGCAAAATCCCCAAGATTGGCAAAGTTTTACAGAAGTTCGAAATATGGCGCGTACTTCAATGCGAGATGCTTTTAATAATTTCCACAACGAAATTCTGTCTCGAAATCTGGCAGAAAACCCAAAGAGATTCTGGTCATACATAAAGCCCATCAGTGGTAAGACACAATCAATACCTTCACTGCGCGATAACAACGGTGAAGCCACTGATGGCAGTGCCACTAAAGCAGAGTTATTAAACACTGTTTTCCGAAACTCCTTCACCAAAGAAAACGAAGTAAATATTCCTGAATTCCAATCAAGAACAACTGTCAAGATGAGGAACATAGAAGTAGTCATCCTCGGTGTAACAAAGCAGCTTAAATGACTTAATAAAGCAAGACCTCCGGTCCAGATTGTATACCAGTCAGGTTCCTGTCAGAGTATGCTCATAAAATAGCTCCATATTTAGCAACTACATACAACCACTCACTCACAGAAGGATACGTACCTAAAGACTGGAAAATTGCTCAAGTCACACCAATACCCACAAAGCTAAGTAGGAGTAATCCGCTGAATTACAGGCCTATATCACTAACGTCGATTTGCAGTAGGGTTTTAGAACATATACTGTATTCGAACATTATGAAGTACCTCGAAGAAAACATATAGTGAGCACGAATTCAGAAAATATCGTTCTTGTGAAACACAACTAGCTCTTTATACTCATGAAGTAATAAGTGCTATCGCCAGAGGATGTCAAATTGATTCCATATTTTTAGATTTCCAGAAGACTTTCGACACGGTTCCTCACAAGCGTCTTCTAACCAAACTGTGTCCCTACGGAGTATCGCCTCAGTTGTGCGACTCGATTCGTGATTTCCTGTCAGAAAGGTCACAGTTCGTAGTAATAAACTGAAACCCATAGAATAAAACAGAAGTAATATCCGGCGTTCCCTGAGGAAGTGTTATAGACGCTCTATTGTTCCTGATCTATATTAACGACATAGGAGAGAACCTGAGTAGCCGTCTTAGATTGTTTGCAGATGATGCTGTCATTTACCGCCTAGTAAAGTCATCAGATGATCAAAACGACTTGCAAAATGATTCAGATAAGATATCTGTATGGTGCGAATAGTGGCAATTGACCCTGAATACAGATAAGTGCGAAGTTATTCACATGAGTACTAAAAGAAACCAGCTCAATTTCGATTACGCGATAAGTCACACAAATCTGAGGGCTGTAAATTCAACTAAATACTTAGAGATTACAATTACAAATAACCTAAATTGGAACCATCACTTAGATCATATTGTGGGTAGAGCAAACCTAAGACTGCGATTCATCGGCAGAACACTTAGAACGTGCAACAGGTCTACCAAAGAGACTGTTTACACTACGCTTGTCCGCTCTATTCTAGAGTACTGCTGTGCGGTGTGGGACTGGTGGGACTGACGGATGACACCGGAAAAGTACAAAGAAGGGCAGCTCGTTTTGTATTATCTGAGCAGTTCTCTTAGGTTGTTCTCAAATAATGCTGTAATTTACCGTGAAACGTCCCCTTAGAAAAATTATACAATACTGTGCTTAAACTGAAACACAATATTTTTAGCGGAACGCAATCTGACTTCCAAAAATCCCTACGAAAGAATGGCCCTGACTAACATTAACCTATACGTTTCACAAGTCACTTACCTCACAAAAATCGTCGTTACTCAAGCTACTGCAATACAGCGAGCGCCACTAGTGCCAGCTAAATAAAAGATTCAAACTACGGAAGTCACTAACTACTGATAGGCACAGTTAGCAAATGAAAGATTTTAATAGAGAACAAACAATGTATTTACCTTTATAGTCATAATATATATATCAGTTCATGACATCAATTCTTACAAATTTCAAAACTCCGCCATCTCTCTCCCCACGTCCACCACTGCTGGCGGCTCACCTCCAACTGCGCAACGCTACGCGCTGTTAGCATCCAGCTGCCGCTGCCCAACACTACAATGGCGAGTATTACAACAATGCCAACCAGCCACAGACTGCACACGGCACAGCCAGTGATTTTCATACAGAGCGCTACGTGGCGGCGGCGTTACCAATAAAAAACCTAAACAGCCTACTTACATAGCCCCCATGCTCCCCACAAAAAAATTTACAAATTGTTTTGGGCAGTGGCCAATACAGATTTGAAAAAGTTTTTCATAATTACAATAACAAAGATATGAAATGCACACACTTATTGATACAATGTTGGTCAAAAGCTAAATTTTCTCACAGTCCATAAAGACAGTCCTGATCGTTCATCACAGTAAAATTGCAGTGTTTTTCTCAAAGTCTGAGTAGTAAAAGGAAATGCACACGGAAGTAGTGGCTTTCCATGCAGTCTTGAAGAAGTAGTGTTGTCCTTCCAACGGAAAGACAGTGCTGACTCTTGACATGCAGACAGGTAATGGGCCACAACAGAGCAAACCCACGGCAGAGTCAGTCAAAGTTGAAGACTATTGGTAGGTAGGTCATCACAGAGTAGACCCATTGTAGTCCTGGTAGAGACTACGGTATTGGTGGGCCACCAGAGGTGCAGACCCACTGCAGTCCTTGTAGAAATAATGGTATTGGTGGGTCATCAAAAGTGTAGACCCACTGTAGTCCTTGTAGAGATGGCCAGCAGCCATCTGTTTGACTGTGCACGCGCACTATCACCATTGAAGAGTCTTGCGGATAATATAGCAAGTCCATAACCACCACTTGTGCACTCACAAAAATTGTTTTTGAAATGTCCTTAGAACCAGCAATGCTGTTATCCAGTCCCTTACTGAATTATTAACACACGTGCAAACACTATCAGTCCCTACTTCTCACATATTGTCCATATACTATGACCAACAGAAATGTGTGCAGTGAAATGTAACTTACAAGTTACTTAATTTGATGAACAGGTGTCAATTACAATTTTATAACATGAGAATACAATATCAAAGGTACAAAATATATCATTAAAGAACATAATAGTACAGATAACATTTGCAGTAATACAGGCTTTACAAAAGAATCGAAATAACATATACATCAGTGTTACAGGAATTATGACAGGAGCACATACATAAAAAATCAGAATAAATTTCGAAACATCAACTTCACACACGAGCATTAAAACAAAATAGAATAAATAATGTCTAAACATCTTTACAAAGTAAATAACATGTTATTAATGCAAATTATATTTGAGGATAACAGTATTCCTCATCATAGTGAATGTAGCTTAGTATTAGAAGAGAAAAAATTCTATGAACAGTACACAGAGACAGGAAGAAAACAAATACACAGGGGTACACAAACACATAGTGGGATAACACAAGAGGAAAGGGCAGGATTTGTTTTGAGTGTAACATTTGGTACTGCAGTCCAACCCAAAACTTCATTCCATAGAACTTTCGTCTTATTTCAACATTTGTTTCCACCAAAAAAATCCTATCCAAGCATGCTTTCTGTATTTATATGTTCACATATTTCTTACCTCATCATTTATTTTCCAGTATCTTACCTCATCATTTATTTCCAAGAGAATCCTACCTATACCTGCTTTCTGTACATTTTTCGTATAATCTCTCAGTGCATTTCTTCCAATTCATCGCAACTCATTCTTTTATATAGGCTACCCCCTCTTAAGCTAACTTAAATCTACTGAGCTCAGATGCTAAACTAAGGGACGAGGCAATGCAGCAGCACAAAACAATTAACACAAACAGCAATGATAAAAAAATGGAAATTGGCAAAAAAGGCAGCAATATTACAACTAATATAAGGCAATGCGCAGCAAACAAGAAAAAATAAATCCGTCGTAAAACCGGCTTAACAGAGTAATACAAAGTCAAATTCAGTAACATTATGCCTGGTAAACAGCAGCAGCAAATGCAATAACTTTTACCTAAACATGACAAAGCTGAAGCAGAAAAAATATTACAGTAAAAATGTTTAATACCTATGTCACATCTTTACACTAGAGTGATGCATCACGAGAACATACGCTAGCAGACAAGTTACCAAATTGTAAAAAAAATTATTCATGCAGTTCCTGTGAAGGGAAATGCCTATTTATGTTCCCTCGTTTTCTTGGAAGTAGATCATATTTTTTTTTACTGGGTCTGTAGGCATAAAATAACTATATTAGTACATCTATTAAATTTTATTTTAACCAATGCTGCAGTGCAGCTAGAAACTAGATATTAAACAAAATAGGCAAAGCAAGGCGTGAAACGTCATTCGCTAGCCATAAGGCATTTCATAATGCAGTAAACAATCTCCCAACTTGCAAACAATAGACATGAAACGTTGCTCATCATTTCATTTCAGTAAATATCATAAATTAAGAACTCTACAGTGTAATCATTTTTTCAAGTTTGAGGGTGTCGTATTAACTATGCTTTCTACAAAGGAATGTCATGTAGATCGCGAAATAAGGGAGATAGCGTCACAGACATGATACGTGATTTGGAGTGGCAATCATTAAAACAAAGGCGTCTTTCGTTGCGACGGGATCTTCTCTTGAAATTTCCATTACCAGTTTTATCCTCCGATTGCTAAAACATTCTGTTGGCACCCACCTACATAGGCAGAAATGATCATCACGATAAAATAAGAGAAATCAGGGCTCGCAAGGAAAAATTTAAGTGCTCGTATTTCCCGCGGTCCGTTCGAGACTGGAACGGTAGAGAGCCAGCATGAAGATGGTTCATTGAACCCTCTGCCAGGCACTTTACTGTGAATAGTAGAGTAATCATGTAGATGTAGATGTAGATGCACAAAAGAGAGACAGAAAGTGGGAGAGAGAGAGAGAGAGAGAGATAATTAGTATTAAAGCAGATGAGACAGAACTCCGTTTCCCGTGGTTAGATTTAGGCGATTCTTTGGGTGTAGCGTAATGAGTGTTTGCTGCGATTGTTTGTGTAATCTCGTAAATGGCGGCACACGCAGGCTGACAGAGCGCGGCGAGCGGCTAGCGGCTACCGGCGCCGGCGTGTTGTGCGTTGTAAATCTGACCCGGGGCCATTCCGCTAATGGCTAGTGACGTGTCAAAGTGCAGGTAGAGCGGCGGGCACAAACAAGCCGGCTGCCCGGGGGCGTAACCGAAACAAACTCACTTATACCTGCTGCCGTCCGCGGAATGGGATCACGCGACTCCACGCAACACTTCGAGGCACCCGGCCCGCTGGCGCTCTCCTTTTACAACTGTATAACCGCCGCTGTTGCGGTTCCTCACAAGATGCCGCTGTAGGGGTAAAGTTCTGAGGCTTACCCGCCAGAACGGATAAGGCAACATAACCTATTATTATGGGTCAACTCCAATTCCACTACCAAAATTTCGGAGGGATATTTTGGTATATGAGACACGTGCTTTCTGGTGGCTCGTTACAGAAAAGGCCTAATTTCATTTCGTTTGATTTCGTATTTCGATTTTTCTTCTTCTTCTTCGCGGATTGATCACTTAGGACCACGCGTAATCAACATTTGTTGATCTTCCTTTTCGCCCAGTATTCTTTCATAAACAACGAATGGGCTAGCTTTCGTTGCGTATACCACATATGGCGGTTAGTTTTTCTCTCTTCTTCCTCAAAACTCCGTGTGTTTGTGATTTTTCTGATTTCATTTCTATCATGTAGATTGGAGACCCTAATTCTCTCAGGTCTTTTTCCGTCTGTTTGTACCAGTTCGGTCTTGTAGTTTTGTTATTTAAAAATGTACGGATTTTGTGCGTTAACCTGTTTGAGTCCATTCTTTCTAAATGCCCCATGAATTGGATTCTTCTCATGCGCATTGTGTCTGTTATTTTGGAGATATTTTTATATATTTCTGCATTGGGTTTTGGATAATGCACACCATCTTTAGTTCTTCGTCCTGGTATTTTCCTCGTAATTATAATTGTGTCTGTTTTGCGCTGAATATTAAAAAAATGGTTCAAATGGCTCTGAGCTCTATGGGCCTCAACTGCTGTGGTCATTAGTCCCCTAGAACTTAGAACTACTTAAACCTAACTAACCTAAGGACATAACACACATCCATGCCCGAGGCAGGATTCGAACCTGCGACCGTAGCAGTCGCACGGTTCCGGACTGCGCGCCTAGGAACCGCGAGACCACCGCGGCCTGCGCTGAATATCCAGGGCGACTATTATTGAACTATATGAAAAAAAAATTAGTTACAAACTACTGCCTGCACACACCTTACTGCCCGCAGCTCGTGGTCGTGCGGTAGTGTTCTCACTTCTCACGCCCGGGTTCGATTCCCGGCGGGGTCAGTGATTTTCTCTGCCTCGTGATGACTGGGTGTTGTGTGATGTCCTTAGGTTAGTTAGGTTCAAGTAGTTCTAAGTTCTAGGGGACTGATGACCATAGATGTTAAGTCCCATAGTGCTCAGAGCCATTTGAACCACACACCTTATTCAACATGTGAACGCCACTACAGATATTCGAATTTAGTTTATGACATTTTCGATCTGCCAGCCTTCATTGGCGATGATGTGGCGCAAACGAATAGCGAAATTCTGCATGACCAGCTGAAGCGTTGGAACATCCATGCTGTCGATGACTTCCTGAATGAGTGTTTTCAGCTCAGCAATAGTTTAGGGGTTATTGCTGTACACGTTGTCTTTAATATAGCCCCACAAAAAGAAGTCCCATGTGTTCAGATCCGGAGCATCTGGCGGCCAATCGAGGCCCATAGCAGTGGCCTCTGTGTGCCCCAGGACCAGAATGCAGTCCCCAGAGTGCTCCTCCAGGACATCAAACACTCTCCTGCTTCGATGGGGTCGAGCTCCGTCTTTCATGAACACATCTTGTCGAAATCTTGGTCACTTTGTATAATGGGGATGAAATCATCTTCCAAAACCTTCGCGTACCGTTCAGTAGTCACCGTGCCATGAAGGAATATCGCATCGATTATTCCGTAACCGGACTCGGCACACCACACAATCACTTATTAAGGGTGACGAGACTTCTCGATCGCGAAAAGCGGGTTCTCAGTCCCCCAAATGCGCCAATTTTGTTTATTGATTCAAATGGCTCTGAGCACTATGGGACTGAACATCTGTGGTCATCAGTCCCCTAGAACTTAGAACTACTTAAACCTAACTAACCTAAGGACATCACACACATCCACGCCCGAGGCAGAATTCAAACCTGCGACCGTAGCGGTCACGCGGTTCAAGACTGAAGCGCTTAGAACCGCACGACCACAAAGGCCAGATTTTGTTTATTGACGAACCCATCCAAATAAAAGTGGGCTTCGTCGCGTACTAATTCCCATCATGTCCCGCGGCCAACCGTTCAGTTTGAGCGTCCTAGCCGGCCGGAGTAGCCGAGCGGCTCTAGGCGCTTCAGTCTGGAACCGCGCGACCGCTACGGTCGCAGGTTCGAATCCTGCCTCGGGCATGGATGTGTGTGATGTCCTTAGGCTAGTTAAGTTTAAGTAGTTCTAAGTTCTAGGGGACTGATGACCTCAGCAGTTAAGTCCTATAGTGCTCAGAGCCATTTGAACCATTTGAACGTCCTAACGCAAAATGTTCAGAAGTTAGGACGATTTAATTTCGTGTAGTCAATAAGTGTCACAACAGTGAACGTCGACTACAAGCGATTTGTGTCTTGTGTGGAAACGAACTCGATCCATTGATTCGGGGTACTTGGTGTTGACATGATTGCATTCAGTACCGCATGGCACTGTCTCAGGTTTATTTTTTTATTTTTTTTTTTAATGGTTCAATTGGTTCTGAGCACTATGGGGCTCATCATCTGAGGTCATCAGTCCCCTAGTACTTAGAACTACTTAAACCTAACTAACCTAAGGACATCACACACATCCATGCCCGAGACAGGATTCGAACCTGCTACCGTAGCGGTCACGCGGTTCCAGACCGAAGCGCCTAGAACCGCTCGCCCACAAGGCTTGCCCAGAAACTAGTCGGCAGCTATAAGTGCCGAGGGGCATGAAAGACAAGCAGTGGTTGAGAAGGGAGTGAGACAGGGTTGTATCCTACCCCTGTTGTTATTCAATATGTATATTTATCAAGAAGTAAAGGTACCCAGAGAAAAATTTAGAGTAGGAATTGAAGTAGAGGGAAAAGAAATGAATAGTTTGAGGTTTGCCGATGACAATGTAATTCTGTCAGAGGCAACAAAATACTGGAAGATAAGTTGAATGGAATGGACAGCTTCTTTGAAGGCGAATATAAGATGAACATCGACAAAAACAAAACAAGGATAATGGAATGCAGTCGAACTAAATCAGGTGATTCTGAGGGAATTAGGTTAGAAAACGAGACACTAAAATTAGTAGATGTGTTTTGCTATTTGTGCATAAAACAACTGATGCTGGCCGGAGTAGAGAGGATATAAAAGCGTTCCAAAAGAAGAGAAATTTGTTAACAGTGAATATAGGTTTAAGTGTTACGAAGTTTCTTCTGAAGGTGTGTGTGTGGAGTGTATCCACGTACGGAAGTGAAACATGGACGATAAACAGTTTAGACAAGAAGACAATAGAGACTGTTGAAATGTGGTGCTAAAGAAGAATTCTAATCATTAGATGGGTGGATTGCGTAACTAAAAAGGAGGAATTGAATTGAATTGGAGAGATAAGAAATTTGTGACACAACTTGACTAGCAAAAGGGATCATCTGATAGAACACGTTCTGAGACATCGAGGGATCACTGATTTAGTATTGGAGGGTTTAAAAGAGTCGGTTTAAAAATAGAGAGATACCAAGAGATTAACACAGTTAGCAGACTCGGAAGGATGTATGTTCGGAGATGAAGAGGACAAAGTAGCATTTACTGCTGATCAATCTAGTATTCCTGCTGAAGAACACAACACACGTTAACAACGATACACATAAGCACGCATTACTTTAATAATGAAGAAATGGCCGATGTGTACCTACTGTGTGAGTTTACCAAATGCAGTGAAAGAGTGGCACAAAGACGCTATATTAATGCTGTTTCCGGAGCAACGTTAACCACATCACAATGCTTTTCCATTCGTTTTTCTGATTATGTGTAATAGTCTTTGTCACTGTTCTGAGTGAATTTTTACAAATGTAATTGGGGACTCAAATCGAATATATCATAACTAAAATAGTACTCTCTGACGAGCACCTGGAAACGCCAAATTCTTCACACCAAAATTCAGAGGAAACAGCCTGAACGATCTCTAAACTTTTGTTGGTGCAGTACGTCCTCATTCTGTATATCGTTTGTTACGCTTGAAGAATTTTCAACAGGGTTGATCTATTTTGCGCAAATATGAAGTGAAATGTGGTTTTCGACCACCATCTAAGATTAGGGTCTATCTGGAATCCGTAAAGTATGAGCTCGGCTTACATAACACGGGTTTCTGTCGCATTCTTTGCACTTGTGGCATGTCATATAATCGTCAGACTATCAAGACCGTGGAAGACTGCTGTAATGAGCGTAAGAGTCACGCGCGATTAAAACAGACGAGCAGTTCCGCTATTGCAGAACTTTGCACCGGTCATCCTGTGGAATATGACAACACACATTCTGGCATGCATGTTGGGGTAGTGTTATTAAGAAAGCAGTTGAAATTAACTTATCAAGCGACCTTATAAACAGAGACAGAGCCTTTTGTTTAAATTCTACGTGGAATCCTGCTCTCTCCCTTGTCAAAAAACATGGGCACAAAGGTGATGCTACCTCACACGATGTGATTAATATTCACTACCGATAACTTCTGATGTCGGTCACCTTTAGTTTGTGGTGGGCCTAGCGTTAACATTGTGAGTGTATTTTATATTTCCAGATATGCTCTGCACACCCAGGTTTCAAATTCCCTTGCACAGCGCCTCTTTTGCACATTTATGTCTTGAAACTGACAGGGTATGCAACTCTCGAAATATAGGCGGTTCTCGAAGACAACATCCGGCTGCATTCCCTTAAGTTATTTGAAAACTTTAAATGCCTCGAGAAGCTCATGTTTCATGTCATCAGAACGCATTTATAAATTTAAGCACTTGCGCTCCATCTTCAGTGTAGTCGAGAAGAACGGAAGAAGATATTAGGGAAAGGGGCTGGGTAACAGTCCGTCTGTTTATTGAAGTAGGACAGAACTAAGTCAACTATATAGAAAATCGAAAGGCACAAAGTTAGCTGTATTTGGGTCTACCTGCATCCAGGCATTAACCTATAGCTTTCAAACAGCGAATAGGAGAACAAAATGTCAGATCCAGATTGTAGAAATGAGTTAATTCCAAAAAAAATAGGAAACAGGACTAGTAGAGACAGGATTCGAGACACAGTTACTCGGGAAAATTCAAACGCAAAGCCTCTGCAGAAGACTATCCAAGAGCAATACCTGAAACGGTCATGGGCAACGAAAGTGGAAATATAGCTTGCTATGGTTAATGAAGGCGGTAAAGGACGATGGGGAAAGGAGATGAGGACGAGGAGGAGGAGGGATATCGGTTAGAGAGGCAGTAGCCACGACTGTAGACAGGAAGAGATGGGGATCAATTATAGTCTCTACGCCGTAAAGTAGAGGAACACGGGGTCGAAGGCTCCTGTTCAGTCACTCATCGACCAGCTTGGTATAGCAATATAAAACTGCAAAAGGATATCTGAACTTTTATTTTTCGCTTTTAAAAACCCATTCAACTAAGGAGGGTCGTGCAAACACACCAGTGTTTGGCTGTCCTCCAGACTCGCACGCGGAGGACACAAAAATAGGCATCCGTGGCGTCAACAAGCAACTCGAATAGTTGAAAAGAAATAAATCGCCGGATCCGGATGGAATCCCAGATCGGAGTCACCGAGAGTACTTCTTGGCATTGACCCCTTATTTAGGTTGCGTATAACTCGAATCTTTCGCCAAGGCCAAAGATCGAAGCAACTCTAAAAAACGCAGGGAACTCCTGGATACAAGAAGGGTAAAAAGAATGGACACGTGATATCCTTAACGTTGGTTTGCTGCATGATTCTTGAATATATTCTATGTCCAAATACAATTAATGTCCTTGAGACGGAAAAGCATCTGCTCACAAATCACCACTCATTTAGAAAGCATCAAGCGTGCGAAACTCAGCTTGTCTTCTCGCAGGATATCCTGCAAGTCATGGCTGGAAGGCAACAGGCTAATTACATTTTCCTAGATTTCCGAAAAGCATTAGACATAGTGCCCCACTGCGGACTGGTAGCGAAGGTCTGAGTGTACGGAATAAGTTCCCAGATATGAGAGTGGGTCACGGGCTTGTTATGCAACAGAACCCAGTGTGTTGTACTGGACGGTGAGTGTTCATCGACGACGGGGCTATCGTCAGGAGAGCCCAAGGGAAATGTGATAGGATGGATCTTTTTCTCTATAAACATAAACAGTCTGACAGATAGAATGAGCAGCAATCTTCAATTCTGCTGATGACGCTGCGGTCTAAGGAAAACGTCGTCGCTCAGTGATTGTTGGAGGATACATAATGACGTAGGCCTAATTTCTATTTGGTGCGAATAATGGCAGCCTACTCTATACGAGTAAAAATGTAAGTTAACGCACATGAGTCGGGAAAACAATCTTGTAGCGTTGTTTTGCTTGATTCAGTCATGTAGATTACATATTTAAGTGTACCACTGGAAAGCGAAATGAAATGGGACTAGCACGTAAGGTCGGTAGCAGTGAAAGGGAATGGTTGACTTCACTTTATAGGGAGAATTCTAGGAAAGTGCAGCTTATGTATAAAGGAGACCGTAAGACCGTATATAGAACATTACTGAGACCCATTCTTGAGCAGTATTATAGTGTTTGGGACTTCCACAAGGTCATATCAAACGAAGACACCAAGCAGTACAGAGACGCACTGCTAGACCTTTTAGAGGTAGGTTCCATCAAGACGCAAGTATTATGGAGATCTGAATGAGATTTTCACTCTGCAGCTTAGTGTGCGCTAATATGAAACTTCCTAGCAAATTAAAAATATGTGGCGGACCGAGACTCGAACGCGGGTAGCTTGCCTTTCGTGGGCAAGTGCTCTATCAACTGAGCTACCCAAGAACGACTCTCTATCCACCCTCACAGCTTCAATTCTGCCAGTACCTCGTCTCCTACCTTCCAAACTTCACAGAGGCTCTTCTACGAACCTTGCAGAACTAGCACTCTTGGAAGAAAGGATATTGCGAAGACGTGGCTTAGGCACAGGCGGGGGGATGTTTCCAGAATGAGATTTTCACTCTGCAGCCGAGTGTGTGCTGATATGTTACTTCCAGGCAGATTAAAACTGAGAGCCAGACCGAGACTCGAACTCAAGAACTTTGCAAAGACGAGGTAGTGGTAGAATTGAAGCTGCGATGACTGGCCGAGTTTCGTGCTTGGTTAGCTCAGTTGATAGAGCACTTGCCCGCGAAAGGCAAAGTTCCCGAGTTGGAGTCTCGGTTGGGCACACGTTTTTAATTTGCCAGGAAGTTTCATATCAGCGCACACTCCGCTGCACAGTCAAAATCTCGTTCTGGAAACATCCCCCAGGCTGTGGCTAAGTCATGTCTTCGGAATATTCTTCCTTCCATGAGTGCTAGTTCTGCAAGGTACGCAGAAGAGCTTCTGTGAAGTTTGGAAGGTAGGAGACGAGGTTCTGGCAGAGTTGAATCTATTATGGAGATGCTTTGTAAACTCAAGTGGGAATCTCTGGAGGGAAGGTGAGGTTCTTTGCGAGAAACACTATTTAAATTTAAATTTGTGGTAAGGTCTTTGAGACCAAACTGCTGAAATCATCGGACTATAGAATTACGCACTGCTTAATCTAGCTTAAACTAACTTACGCCTAGGACAACACCCACACCCATGCCCAAGGGAGGACTCGAACCTCCGACGACGGAAGCCGCATGCACCGTGGCAAGGCGCCCAGACCACTTGGCTACCCCGCGCGGCTAAACACTATTGACAAAGTTTGGAGAACCGGCGTTAGCGGCTGATTGCACAACGATTCAACTGCGATCAACATATATTTTAGTGTGATTGTGTAGGTGACCGTGAATGAGGTTGGGAGGGACAGCATGTATTTGTGTAACACATGTTCTTCCTTTTTTATGCCATTTAACTGCGTTTGCAGGTTAAAGTTCTCATGGCTGGGAACTCCTCTCAGTTACAGCTCTACCCCTAAATATCTCGGGGTTATTCTTTAGGAGTCTGATATTAGAGGAGCATTGTGACAAGATCAGAATGAATGTCGCAGTACGAAGCAATTACTCAAAAATAACTCAAAGTCACAGGTTGTGGAGCAAGCACATATGTACTTCGGACGTCTGGTCTAGCCTTTCGCTGCTCGGCCGGAGAATATACTTCCCCGTGTGGTATCAATCTTGCCACTCGATCAGGCTTATATTGCTCTTCACCAAAGTTGGCGCGAGGTGACAGGACGTTTGACACCAAGCCCAGTCGAGAAGATCCAGTTTCTGGCCAGAATAGTTCCACCTTATATCAGGCGGACAGTAATAGCGAAATCCGAAAGAAGCCAAGTCAACACTTATGAGAGACACCCACTTCATGAGCATGAGCCTGTGGCTCGACGTCTTTGCAGCAAGAAAAACTTCATCTCAAGTGTCTTCCCATTAGTGAAGTCCAAGGCAGAAGAGAGGCTTCAACGCTGCCAGGAAAGAGCTGAAAGTGATAGAACACTACCAAAATAGGAGCTAGCCCCTTGAAACAGCCTGTAATGGTCAATACGGATATCACTTAATCGTCTTTGCGTGGGTACTGACCGAAGTAAAACTGCCATGTTAAAATGGCACTCCGTGGTAACCAAGATGTGTCCTGTGTGTGTGGTGCTAAGAAGACGATGGTCCATTTTCTTCACTGCCCTATTTACACCGTCTCCTCAGGAATCGTGACGCAAGAGGGTCTGTCATCAGGAAGCTCAAAAGCGGTACAACTTGCTGAGGCACTACAATTCATTTAAATGCTTGTCATCGACACGCTACGAAGTAGAAAGACCGCATTCGTTCCTTCTAAAATTTGAAAGGGCGCTGATAACCTCGCCGTTGAGCGCCCATTAACCACAAAAACACACCCACACACCCTTCCACAGACACATACACACACACACACACACACACACACACACACACACTATGAAGCGGGTAAGACAAAGGAAGTAAGACATTTATTAATATTTAATTCCAAAGTGTCGACTACGCCATAGACAGAATGCGATTTTCACTCTGCAGCGGAGTATGCGCTGATATGAAACTTCCTGGCAGATTGAAACTGTGTGCCTGACCGAGACTCGAACTCGGGACCTTTGCCTTTCGCGGGCAAGTGCTCTACCATCTGAGCAACCGAAGCACGACTCACGCCCCGAGTTCGTGTCTCGGTCGGGCAAACGGTTTTAATCTGGAAACACCCGTCAGCTGTGGCTAAGCCATGTCTCCGCCATATCCTTTCTTCCAGGAGTGCCAGTCTTGAAAGTTTCGCAGGAGCGCTTCTTTGAAGGATGGAAGGTATAATACGGAGTACTGGAGGAAGTAAAGCTGTGGGGTCGCATTTATTATCGTCCGTGGGTAGCTCAGTCAGTACATTACTTTCCCTCGAAAGGCAAAGGTCCCGAGTTCTAGTCTCGGTCTCGCACAGAGTTTTAATCTGCCAGGAAGCATCAAGTCGTAAATCCTCCACTATGCCCACAAAGGGAAAAGCTGTCACTGCTTGAAGAGACAGAAATTTCCAACTTCGTGAAACAGTCCGCAGAACACAGTCTCAACGAGCAGCTGATTACAAAAAAGTATTATTTTTTATATTTGTTAGCCATCTTTTGTTCCAAACTGGAGTCTTCCTATCCCACTTCCTACACCTCCCATCCCCGTACTCACCCCCTTATCCGATTTCCTCATTAATAGCCAGTCCCTATCCCTATCCCCTCCCCTATTCTCAACAGTTATGGCACGTTTCTTTCCATTCTTCCCAGGTCAAAAAAATTTTCCCCAACAGCAAAGTTTCCCTTTCCTTCACTACAACATTACCTCCTACCTCACATCAACCTCCAGTCAGACCATTTGCTCTTTCATCCCCCTTGTTTCCTATGCTTCAAATTTAAACATAAGTTTCTTCGATTATCACACCTCTTCCTGTTTTCCCGCCTCCCTCCCTCCCCGTTCCCTTGCACGTTATTTATATTCCCGATGCTACAGCGCCGCAGTTCCCTGTCCGCAATCTCACTGCGGCACTTCTGTGCTCATGGTCGGCGGTGGCACTGCAGTTCCGCCTCATTCAGTCGGATGGTTGTAAACCTGTACCTAAGGCTTCACCAGCTCCTTCTTTTGCATTACATGACAGCTCCTTTCTTATTACTTTCACATTTTATTCGCCGCATTCCCACCCGTCGCCCTCGAAATACCTTTACTCAATGTATTTATTATTTATCTTTTTACTTATTTTTATATTTCACCTACATTAACTTATAGTTCATGACAAGGATGGTTCCACTGCCGTTTTACATCATAATCGGGCCCCATACTTAACGGTTTCAGCGTTCTACCACCCAATTTCAAAGTTTTTTAACTTCTCTACTTATTTACTAATCTTTTAGCCACATTAGATCCAGGGCTCTCTAGGTTCTGAGGTTTAATTATTTCCTTATTGTTCCAGTCTGATTATGCGCTAACCGCGTAAAACGCGCAAAGTAGAATTAATAAAACAGTTACATAACTGCAACAGAGACTGTTCACTCTACTGAATCATTTATCTACTGTTGCTGCATCCGCCATCAGGGAATGGAATAGAATATATACACTGAAGAGCCAAAGAAACTGGTACACCTGCCTAATATCGTATTGGATCCCCGTGAACACGCAGACGTGCGGCAACACGACGTGGCATGGACTCGACTAACATCTGAAGTAGTGTTGGAGGGAACTGACACCATGAATCCTGCAAGGCTGTCCATAAATTAGTAAGAGTACGAGGGGGTGGAGATGTCTTCCGAACAGTACGTTGCAAGGCTTCCCAGATATGCTCAATAATGTTCATGTCTGGGAAGTCTGGTGGCCAGCAGAGGTGTCTGAACGCAGAAGAGTGTTCCTGCAGCCACTCTGCAGCAATTCTGGACGTGTGGGTATCGCTTTGTCCTGGTGGAATTGCCCAAGTCCGTCGGAATGCACAATGGACATGAATAGTTACAGGTCATCTGACAGGACGCACGTGTCACCTGTCAGAGTCGTATCTACACGTATCGGAGTCCCATATCACTCCAACTGCACACACCCCACACCGTTACAGAGCTTCCACCAGTTTGCACAGTCCCCTTCTGGCACGCAGAGTCCATGGAATCATGAGGTTACATCCATACCTGTACACGTCCATCCGTTTGATACAATTTGAAACGAGACTTGTCCGACCAGGCAACATGTTTCCAGTCATCGGCAGTCTAATGCCGGTGTTGATGGGTATAGGTGAGGCGTTAAGCTTTGTGTCGTGCAGTCATCAAGGGTACACGAGTGGACCTTCGGCTCTGTAAGCCCATATAGATGATGTTCCGTTTTATGGTTTGTAGACTCAGACTTAAATCTCCAGCAATTTGCAGAAGGCTTGCACTTGTGTCACGTTGAACTATTCTCTTCAGTCGTCGTTGGTCCTGTTCATGCAGGATCTTTCTCCGGTCGCAGCGATGTCGGAGATTTGATGTTTTACCGGATTCCTGATATTCACGATACACTCGTGAAATTTTCGTAAGCTAAAATCCCCACTTCATCGCTACTTCAGAGATGTTGTGTTCCATCGCTCGTGGGCCGGCTACAACACCACCTTCAAATTAACTTGAATCTTGGTAACTTGCCACTGTAGAAGTAGTAACCGATCTAACAACTGCTCCAGACACTTGTTGTCTTACCGAGCGAGGTGGCGCACTGATTAGCACACTGGACTCGCATTCGGGAGGATGAGGGTTCAATCCCGCGTCCGGCCATACTGATTTAGGTTTTCCGTGATTTCCCTAAATCGCTCCAGGCAAATGCCGGGATGGTTCCTTTGAAAGGGCCCGGCCGACTTCCTTCCCCGCCCTTTCCTAATCCGATGAGACCGATGACCTCGCTGTTTGGTCTCATCCCCCAAACAATCCAATCCTTGTTGTCTTATATAGGCGTTGCCGACAGCAGCGCCATATTCTACCTGCTCACATATCTCTGTATTTGAATACGCATGCCTATACCAGTTTCTTTTGCGCGTAAGTGTACAAACAGTTGCGTTTGTATTGGTGCCGTGGTCGGGAAGCATGAGCTATTGATGAACGGCGTCGCACTGTATTCAGTGATGAATGCTGCTCTGAGATATCCCGAATGAACATCGTCGGTGAGTACGCTGGCCAGCCAGGAATGGGTACCATTCTTCCAATGGTTTGGCGAGGCACAGCGGTGTTACTCTTGGAGTCATGGTGTGGTGAGCATTCGGATATGACTTCAGGTGTCGGCTGGTGGTGACTGAAGGAACTCTGAATGCACGACGGTATGTAGCGGGCATTCTGAACCCTCATGTGTTTTCTCTCATGCGACAATATCGTGGTACCGTTTTTCTACAGGACAAACCTCGTCCACACTTCGCACGTGTTTCTATGAACAGCTTGTGTAATGCCAAGGTACTCCCTTGCCCAGCAAGATCCACTGATCTGTTCCCAATAGAGCAAGTGTGGGGCCAGATCTGAAGTCCACTCCGTCAGAGTGCCAGTCACCAGGATATCAAGGACCAGTCACAACAGTTGTGGACCACTTTGCTTCGGGGGTGAATACGACGGCAACGCCCTTCCCAACCGAATCAGCGCCAGTTGTTTGTGAATTTGACTCGACTTTCTAACCACTGACCACATACTCTCTCAACCCATGAAGAATCCTTTTGTTTCCTTCTCTCGTTCTGAGTGCTTCACTTTCCTTGTCAGACAGTTAAATTCAAACAATATTCAGAAAGCGGTGCACTGCACTTTTTTAATTTATATAGCCAAAACTATTTTTCTTCTTCAACAGAGATGACTTTTTCACTGTTTCAACGATTGTCATTAAAATAGTTTCTTCCAGTTTAGTTCTTATTTATGCACAGAGTAGACTTTTTCTTTATCTAGGTATTGTAAAACGTAAATAGCTTTCTGTTTTCAGGTATGTGGTCTCTCTTTTAGGAGAAAACTCCGAAGAAAAATATCAAGTCTTGAAACAAACTTGCTGTATGTTGCTGAAACAAAGCAAATAATAAAAATGACGATTAAAAAGTGACAAAAGCACAAAAACCACTTTTACAATACGAGTGAGGGCAACGAGCGGTGACTGACTTGTGACGTTATGGGACGAGGCAACAGTCTCCTGTTTCTGGTCTTGCGCAGTCTTCAGCACACGCAGGACTTTGTAACCCTACACTCGCCACCGATCCATGCGCAGTGTGGTCAGTGGCTGATTTATTTATTTTATTTATCTAGGCGAGATTAGAGCCATCAGGCTCCCTATTACATCCAACGAGAAATATATACAGGGTGTTACAAAAAGGTACGGCCAAACTTTCAGGAAACATTCCTCACACACAAAGAAAGAAAATATGTTATGTGGACATGTGTCCGGAAACGCTTACTTTCCATGTTAGAGCTCATTTTATTACTTCTCTTCAAATCACATTAATCATTGAATGGAAACACACAGCAACAGAACGTACCAGCGTGACTTCAAACACTTTGTTACAGAAAATGTTCAAAATGTCTCCCGTTAGCGAGGATACATGCATCCACCCTCCGTCGCATGGAATCCCTGATGCGCTGATGCAGCCCTGGAGAATGGCGTATTGTATCACAGCCGTCCACAATACGATCACGAAGAGTTTCTACATTTGGTACCGGGGTTGCGTAGACAAGAGCTTTCAAATGCCCCCATAAATGAAAGTCAAGAGGGTTGAGGTCAGGAGAGCGTGGAGGCCATGGAATTGGTCCGCCTCTACCAATCCATCAGGCACCAAATCTGTTGTTGAGAAGCGTACGAACACTTCGACTGAAATGTGCAGGAGTTCTATCGTGCATGAACCACATGTTGTGTCGTACTTGTAAAGGCACATGTTCTAGCAGCACAGGGAGAGTATCCCGTATGAAATCATGATAACGTGCTCCATTGAGCGTAGGTGGAAGAACAAACTAAAATGAGCTCTAACATGGAAATTAAGTGTTTCCGGACACATGTCAACATAACATCTTTTATTTATTTGTGTGTGAGGAATGTTTCCTGAAAGTTTGGCTGTACCTTTTTGTAACACCCTATATATATACTCTTTGGTCGGTATATAAGACAACTTACAACTTAAGTTTATGGTTTCATGCTGGAAAAATTATGTCATTAAAGTTCCCATTTCCCCCAAAAATGTTCTTCAAGACAAAGTTATGCTTGTTGTTAAAGTGAGTGGGCCACGTGTCACCAATGACCAATGGTAAACCCTTCAATACCCAGACTAACAGTGAATACCGCCCCCCTCCCCCCCCCCCCCCCAAAAGACAGAAACTCAAAATGGCTCAAATGGCTCTGAGCACTATGGCACTATGGGACTTAACATCTGAGGTCATCAGGCCCCAAGAACTTAGAACTCCTTAAACCTAACTAACGTAAGGACATCACACACATCCATGCCCGGGACAGGATTCGAAATTGCGACAGTAACAGTCGCGCGGTTACGGACTGAAGCGCCTAGAACCGCTCGGCCACCACGGCCGGCTGCAGAAACTCATCTCGCCGGCTCTACTTCCTCTAAATTGGTGGTCCGTTAATCCCTCAGAATGTGTCCTACCAACCGATCCCTTCTTCCAGTACTCAGGTTGTACCACAAATTTCTCTTCTCCCCAGTTCTATTCAGTTACGTCATCTACCCATCTTGTCTTCAGCATTGTTCTGTAGCACCATATTTCGAAAGCTTCTATTCTCTTCTTGTCTGACAGCCGGTGTGTTCGAGCGGTTCTAAGCGCTTCAGTCTGGAACCGCGCGACCACTACGATCGCAGGTTAGAATCCTGCCTCGGGCATGGATGTGTGTGATGTGCTTAGGTTAGTTAGGTTTAAGTAGATCTAAGTTCTAGGGGACTGATGACTTCAGATGTTGAGTCCCATAGTGCTCCGAGCCATTTGAACCATCTTGTCTAAACAGTTTATCGTCCATGTTTCACTTCCATACATACCTACACTCCATACAAATAATTCCAGAAAGGATTTCCTGTCACTCAAATCTGAGCACGTTGTTAACAAATTTCTTTTCTTCAGAAACGCTTTGCCTGCCAGTCTATATTTATTTCCTCCCTGCTTCGACCATCATCGGTTATTTTGCTTCACGAACAGGAAAACTCATTTACTAGTTGAAAAGTCTCATTTCGTAATCTAATTCCCTCTGCATCACCTGATTTAATTCAACTACATCCTATTATCCTCATTTTTTTATGTTCATTTTATATCCACCTTTCAAGATACTGTCCATTCCATCCAACTGCTCTTCCATCTCGTCTGCTGTCTCTGACAAAATTTATTTATTCTCTCTGGACTTTAATTCCTACTCCAAATTTTTCTTTGGTATTCTTTACTGCTTCCTCAATATACAGATAGAATAACATCGAGGACAGGCAACGACCCTGTCTCACTCCCTTATCAACCACTGCTTCCCTTTCGTGCCCCTCGACTCTCATAACTGCTATCTGGTTTCTGTACAAATTGTAAATAGTCTTTCGCTCCCTGTATTTTACCCTTGCCGCCTTTAGAATTTGATTAGAGTTTTTATAACTTATTCATATATTGTAGTAAGTTCTGTATTTTTGAGAAAAGAAAGAAGTGCCGCGACGGGTTGAATGACGAATGAATTACCTGAACAGCTGACGAAACGGTTCTAATTATTGAGTGGTAAACAGTCATTGTCTCAAAAAAAAAAAAAAAAAAAAAAAAAAAAAAAGGCTCTGAGCACTATGGGACTGAACTTCCGAGGTCATCAGTCCCCTATAACTTAGTACTACTTAAACCTAGCTAACCTAAGGACATCACACAGACCCATGCCCGAGGCAGGATGCGAACCTGCGAACGTAGCGGTGCCGTTGTCTCAGAACTGTGCTGTGTTTACGGGGTGGCCTATCATGACAATCACCTCGTTTTGTCGAGTTCAGCAAAACACACAAGATTTCTTAGGAATTTGATTAATGGATAAATTCGATGTGACGAGTTTCGAATTAGCAAGAGTCGACTGCATTGGCTTAACTGTCTGACACAGAAGAAATTGGCTTTTACGAGGTTGTAAAAAGGAAGTGTTCCAGCTTTCTCACGAAGTGAGTGCAGGCAGGGTAGTCTGAGCCAGAGGCGGGCAGGTTTGCGCGCCGGCATGTGAGCACCCATCACGAGCAGTGGCTCCTAGTACCTGTATGTTAGCTGAGGGGCGTGCAGGTGGTGTGGCGGTAGTCGGTAGCCGCGAAAGCCGGCGGCGCGGCAGGCGGGAAGCTGCAAGCGGCAGCGGCAGCGGGCCTTGAGCGCTCTGCCACCCACGGAGAAAGGCCCAAGGCCGCTCACAGCAAAAACTTCACTCGCTCCCCCCGGCACGGCCCCCTTTATACTCTCTCATACGGCCAACACGCGTGCAGGGACGAGGAATCGGTGCACCTCCGTGTCTAAATGATATTTCAAATTACTGCGCCGCGGCTTTTGCCTCGGACGCCGACGACGCTTCGGAAAAACTGGCGCCGCCTTGAGAGAAAAGGAAGTGGAGTGTTGCAACCCCACGCTAGCTCACGCCAACAGGACTTCGCGATACTCGGTACTGGGTTTAAATTATGAGTAAAAGACTACAATATAAGAAATAAGATGTAATATATAAAACTCGATACTCTAGTGCTGGCCAAAACGTGTTATCCCACTACTTGCGCAAACAAACAATACGGTTATTCACGACTGTGGAAAAATAATGCATCTTTAAAAATGTTCAAATGTCTGTGAATTACCGGCCGGGGTGGCCGAGCGGTTCTAGGTGCTACAGTCTGGAACCGCGTGATCGCTACGGTCGCAAGTTCGAATCCTGCCTCGGACATGGATGTGTGTGATGTCCTTAGGTTAGTTAGGTTTAAGTAGTTCTAAGTTCTAGGGGAGTGATGATCTCAAAAGTTAAGTCCCATAGTGCTCAGAGCCATTTTTGTGTGAATTCCTAAGGGAGCAAACTGCTGAGTTCATCGGTCCCTAGAGTTACACACTACTTAAACTAACTTACGCTAATAACAACACACACACCCATGGCCGAGGGAGGATCGAACCTCTGGCGGGAGGCGCCGCGCACTCTGTGACATAGAGCCTCAAACCGCGCGGCCACTCCGAGCGGCGATGCATCTTTAATGAACATGCTTGCTTAGTCGGGAATTTCCTGTTTTTGAGGTATCAAAACTACGAAGCTTATAGGCGGAATAATGGGTCATATTGCAATAATGATTAACTAGAAATAATTTATGATGCTGTCGAGAAATCTTTATTAAGTTAATTTGGCGCCGGGGTGCCGTACACACGTCAGTTTACCTAAACAGGTAAATTTTTGGAAAACATTGTATATAAATTTCGACAGTATCGATTTATCACTGTTTGATCGAACTGTGTTTTACCACACTGTGCGCTGACTCTAGTGGTCTGTAAATTTAATTTTACACATCAGATGTCTGTAAATCGATAAAAGATTTTGAGGATCGTTCATATAAATTTCACTTAAAACTATTTCTAAGTAACTGGCATTATCATTGTAGTTCATATCCGTTATCCACGTTCAGTAATGCGTTGAAAATACTTTACGTTTCTTTTTTTGAAGCTTATTATGAAAAAAGGCCTAAAGATCTGCATTTAGAAGTAAGAGAAGAATTTTTAAAGGTACTTTAAATGAAACTAGCTACTTTCTGGTGTGGACAGTGACGTAGGATGTATTTGTACTTCGGCAATTTGTAATGTTTAGTAAAAAAAGTATTACATCTTTTTTCATTTCGGTTTAAAAATGCGACATACTATATCCGCATGGTTTTAAGTTATTTTCACAAGATTTTTGCAGTTCGTGGTGCTGATTGTACATACGTGTGATAAAGTGTCTAAATCCGAGATTTCTGCAACCGGGCGCTCTTTCCATCCTTATTTATTGTCAAAATGAATGTGTGTGTGTGTGTGTGTGTGTGTGTGTGTGTGTGTGTGACTGGTGTTCATAGAAGGTAATTACCATACAGTGAACTGATTTGGGGAAAGGCTGTGGTACAGGAAGGGGATTTTTTTTTTTTTTGAGCACTATGGGACTTAACATCTGTGGTCATCAGTCCCCTAGAACTTAGAACTACTTAAACCTAACTAACCTAACGACATCACACACATCCATGCCCGAGGCAGGATTCTAACCTGCGACCGTAGCAGTCGCGCGGTTCCGGACAGAGCGCCTAGAACCGATAGACCACGGCGGCCGGCAGGAAGGGGCTGATGTGGAGGAGTGGTTAATGTGTTAGTTAAACGACACAGTTCTTTCAGGGAGACAAAGAGTGTCTTATGTCAGAGTGTGGTGTATTCGTTTAATATGCTTTTGCCGTGACCTACGGTTTTCTCGTAAATGTTAATTTCCTTCTGTCGTTCAGTTCTGGTACAATCTGTAACTTATTTTAAGAACGTTTGAAACGCCCAGGACCGACCGACCAGCGTGTCATCCTCTGCCACTGGCATCATAGGATCGGCCGTTGTTGGCTTTCTTGGCTTTGGAGCCGATACTTCTCATTCGAACAGCTCCTCAACTGCCTCACGAAGTTGAGTGTACCCTGATCCACTCCACCTACTAATCAAAAATCCCTAGCAGTACCTGGCATCGAACCCAGGCCTTTCGCATAGCTCGCAGACACTGGTGACTACTGACATACGGAGCCGGAATTTAGAGGGAGAGGGACGCGGAAGTGCGCATATTTATAGAATAATTTGGAAATATATCCAGAGCAATAAGGGAAATGACAGGAAACTCAAATATACATTACTAGTAGTGAATCTGAACTCAGTTCCTGCCGAACAAGAGTAGAATGTCTGCTCCACTTCAGAGGGTAGATGTACTCGAGGTTACATATTCACTCTCTCATCGTAATTAGTTGTTCACTGCAGGCCTAAGTGCTGCCTGGAATAAGTTATGGTCGCTTTATTTTGAGAGCACTTGCGTTAAGCGCTCATGGAAGTACGGACAGAGATTAACTGCCTGCCTCAGCACAGAGTTCTCCTATTTATATACACGTACAATGTTCTAGTAAATTCCGGAATCTCAAATTCAAAGATGCCCCAGATATTTACTAATAGACAATTGCAGTAGGCTTGAATTTAACGTGGCCATTCGGTCGTAATAACTGCTGGCTACACGACGGTGGCCGACGTGAAACGCGTCGTAGCATGTCGAATGATTAATTATTATTGGTCAAAGAGAAGACTCAAGTCTGTATGGCCTCTATTTGGAGAGTGTATGGGGTGATCTTTTATTAAAATTTGTTGTCTTTCTGTCCAACAATGTATATATTTGTAGCCTAAAAAGTAACAGCACCCATAGCACATTTGCTGACCACCTAATAGCTCATAACCACCACACAACTACAATAGGAATAGATCTCAAAATATTTAAATCCAGCCACAGCCTATACCACAAACTGACAATAGAAGAGAACTTTCACATACAGAAGGCAATAACAAAAGGCAAACAAGTTTTAAATGAAAACACTACACTCCGTAAACGCACATTATTTAACACATTAAAGGAACTTTACAAAAAAGGCAAAGATAAAGGAGTAAGTCTGTTTGCGTGGCCAAGTATAGCTGAAGGAGCTTACACACACGCACACAGAATGGGAGAAAACAGTAAACAAAATTCAAGTTCTGCACCTAACTCTCTCAGGAACAAATGAAAGCCGACGGCGTTAGAAAAGACAACAAAGTGCTCACCGCGTTTTGCTAAGTAAAATGTGTTTATAAGGAACGAAATGACAAAAAGTACCTTAATATGCGTGTGCAGTGGCCTCAGAGTGCAAAATGAGAAGGGTCAGTAAAAACAGAACGTGAGTAGTAACAAATATATAGGCTTTTTGACACGCCAAAATCACATTTTTTTAAAAAATCAAGGAATGTGTTAACTCGCTAATGAAATTCTGATTTACATCGTTTGGTTTGCAGATGACAAGCTATCAGTGCAGGACACATACAGTTGGTCTTGCAAAACCATTTGACGTAAAATCACGGCAAGAAGCAAAACGAACAAATAGTTTCTTTGGGCCTCACTGTGTTAGATCAGTTACAATCTAAAATATGTTCACTCTTTACAGTTTTCAATAAAAAAAAACACACTGATGATGGCACAGAGGTGCTGAAACGTGTTTGGGTAAAAAGAAAAAACAGTGCGCTTGCGAAAAGGCGGAAACCAGATCCTATAATTTAACTGCAAACACGAAAAGAAAGGACGAGAGATTCAGATCCAAAAGATGAATAAACCACAAATGTTCTTTTCATCCGCGACAACTATCCAGTAGTACAATAAATTATTCACTGTACATCGAAGTGTGAGATTATCTGAAACTTGTTGGCAGATGAAAACTATGTGCCGGACTGCGAAACTAACTCCTACGGGCTAACGCTGTACCCACCAAGCTACACAGAAATGGCTCACGATCCGCCCACGCATCTACCTGGTTTCGTCTGGCACGAAGTTCAAATCAGCACACACTGCGCTGCAGAGTGGAAGGTGCTTTCTGAAAACAATTCTCAAGGCTGTGGTTTAGCCACTTCTCCGCAATATTCTTTCCTCCAGGAGTGCTTGTCCAGCTAGTTGTGCGGGAGGACTTGGTTGAAATTTGGGAGGCAGGCAAAAGGTACTGGCTGAATCGTGCACGAGTACCTCATTAGGTGAAGTATTTGGGTGCGAAAGCTATAGGTTTCGCGTTTGCGTCGCGTCCCGATCCGCCACAAAGTTTTTTTAAGACAGGGAGTTTCAAACCTGGTAACGGCTTTAACATTAAAGTCGGAAAACAAAGAACATGCAATAATTGCTTCATGATGAGAAATAAACGGAGCTGTTGATTCTGATGCATTTATTAACATAAGGAATGTCACACATCTGGCACTAGGAAAACATTTCTAAGATTTCATCTCTTTACCTCTGTAAATAGTGACAGGTCGATGAAGATCCCAGAGTGGTATGTATTATGCAGTGTTCCCTTCTGGTTCGCAGATAATTCCATCCCGCTGATACGTAAAGACAGAAACAAACGACCCCATCTTCAGACGATGCACGAGACGGGCTGTCTAGCAAATGCTTTACGGAATAGCTGACTTTGTGTACCAGCGTGACGAAATACGAGGGCGTGCTGAAAATAACGCCTCCGAAAATACTGTGTGAAAATTCTGAAAGTTTTTTAAAAAATAAAACAAGCGTTATTAGCATTCTAAATCTTTATTCTTCATATGTACATTTTTATTTGTCATCGTAGTCACTCTGTCCGCAGCCGGTGGTCTAGTGGCTAGCGTTTGTTCCTGTGGATCACGGGGTCCCGGATTCGATTCCCGACCGGGTTGGGGATTTTCTCTGCCTGGGAACTGGGTGTTTGTATTGTTCTCATCATTTCATAACCATCATCATCATTCGTGACACTGTCTAGATTAGACTGTGAAAAAAATGGGACTGTGTAAAAATTGGGACTTTATACGGGCGGTGACGATCGCGCAGTCGTGCGTCCCACAAACCAAACACGATCAACATAGTCGCCCTGGCTACGAACACATTTCTTCCAACGAGAGACCAGTTTGTTGATACTGGCACTGTAGAATATTTGACTTTGTTGACCGAAAAAAGATACCTCACCTGTTCCTGCGCCGCTTCATCGGTATCAAAGTGATGTCCTCGGATGTGTTCTCTAAGCTTAGGAAACAGATGGAAATTAGATGGGGCGAAGTCGGAACTGAATGATGCGCGACAGTGAACCTAAGGTGTCGGATTGTTTCAGATGTTGCAGCGCTCGTGTGTGGTCGAGCATTGTCATGCTGAAGGAGAGGGTGTTCCATGTGAGGAGAAAGTCTTCGATTTCTAACTCGGTTACAGCATACTGTTTCTCACGCACCGACATAGTTACGTTACACACAGCCCTGTTACACGCTATAGTACGGAGCTCTCTAGCGAGCGATGGTTGCAACTTGCACCAGCGAAGCGAAAAAGTCGACCGAGTAATACGCTTGGCACGTAATACCTCAACCAATAATGAGAACAGAATAAAAAATCCGGACAGGAGAGACAGCCAAAGATCTCTTCAGTGCAGATACACACCAGGCTTAAACTCGTAGGCCGGCCTGGGTGGCCGAGCGGTTCCAGGCGCTACAGTCTGGAACCACGCGACCGCTACGGTCGCAGGTTGGAATCATGCCTCGGGAATGGATGTGTGTGATGCCCTTAGGTTGGTTAGATTTAAGTAGGTCTAAGTTCTAGGGGACTGATGACCTTAGAAGTTAAGTCCCATAGTGCTCAGAGCTATTTGAACCATTTTTTTGAATTCTTACGTGAAACGCCGAAATGCCGCGAGGGCATGGACAAGGGGCAGTGCAGCTGAGAATTAGGGTCTGACGGGAGGGGTGCTATGGTAGTCTGCGCAGTTGCAATGATCACTGTGTCCGGCTGGGTCAGTGGCAAGAGCGTCTGCCTAGTAAGCAGGAGTCCCGGGTCCGAATCCCAGCGTGATACAAATTTTCAACTCCCCTTATTGATTTCAATCAATGCCCACTATTAGCCAATGTCTGTTATCCACTGTGTCTTAATTCATAGTGGCTGCTGGGTCAAAAATTCGGAGGCATTACTTTTCAGCACGCCCTCGTAAATATGAAAATGACGGTAATAATTTCAGTATAACATTTTTGTCCCTGTTTATGGTTGTGCTCCTACCACAGATTAATTTGCAAGTAGCAAGCGTTGTGCAATCAGTTAGCAGATCTACAAGCGGATGAGGTGTCATTTATTACTAGTCATGCGCAAATTCGTATAATAAACCGAATATTTCCTGAGCTATTTCCCCCACACACAAATCGATACAATTTTATGTTATATAATATCATGGCAAATAAAACGGCCAAGCAGTACGTAAAATATATTTCTGATAAAAGTACTTATTCGCACTCCATGGCCTTAATACTCCTTAGATGCTCCATGAAATTACTGTAATCGCACAGAAAGTACAAAAAACTGACAGACAGTTTATCTATGTGGCGCCAGGCTTCACCACAATAGGCGTTCGACTATTTTATTGTGATAACCGTTATATGCTTGTCATTTTATCTCATACTTGTGGATACAAAAAGAACTGACAGGTAATCTGTAAAAACTACTACAATATTTAAAAAAAGATGGCTCAGTGTCTTCAGCTTTCTGTCAGGGTTAAGCTATGCTTCACGTGACGGTGACATTCGCTTCGAGCAAATAAACTGAAAGGCATCAAACACCTATCAAAGTCTTCATCTACTTATTTAACTGAAACGGGCTCTTCGTGGCATTGGAGCCGCGCGGGGTAGACGCGCGATCTGAGGCGCCTTATCCCGGTTCGCATGGCTGCCCCTGTCGGTGGTTCGAGTCCTCCCTAGGGCATGGATGTGTCTGTCGTTCTTAGTGTAAGTTAGTTTATGCTAGATTAAGTAGTGTGTAAGCCTAGGGACCGGTGACCTCAGCAGTTTGGTCCAATACGAACTTACCACAAATTCCCAAATTTCCATGGCGTTCGAGGTCAAGTATGGAGCTTATAATACATGACAACAGAGTGACTGTCTCAGTCCATCTTCCAACATATTACATTTGTGCTTTGAGTGTTGTGTTATTTTCATGTCCAAAAGTAATTGAACAGCAACGTTTTCCTCGGTTTCTTTAAGGTTTCCGTCCCGAATAAAATAAGCCGAATTACTTAGCCTCACGAAATTCGACTCAAAAGAGATTGTACGAAGATACATGACTGACTTCAGCAGCACTGTACCAAAAAGCGACTTTCCCGTATATCCTCTGAAGATACTATCTTCCATTGCAATACGGTCATCTCATATCTTTATTCATATTTTCCCTGAAAAAGTTGGCAAGGTCGGATGTAAGGAACTACTAAATCCAATGACTTCAGTAATACTGAAATTATTAATTATGTGTACGACAATAAAATCCTACGTAGACAGTATTCTGTAACGTCTTACGCGAGTAACATTTTTAATAGTTATCATATGCTTCAGCATTCAAATATCCATTGCTCTTTGAGGCTCTTCCAAAACTGTTTCGGTACTATCGTCAAGACAGTGTATCTAGGTCGATGGCCAGTAAGTGAATCAACTGATCTTTTGAGGCAATTAAAAATAGCTGCTTTTGTTTGTCTTTCCCCGACCGAGGTAGCACCGCGCTTAGAGACTGCAGTCGTGCCCCAGGAGACAACAGTTCAAATCCCAGACCCGCCAATGAGAATTAGGTTATCCGCGATTTTACCAAATCGCTTATGGTCGATAACGTGAAGGTTCTTTTGAAAAACCCCGGGCGATTTCATTCCTCTGTACGAGGCTCTGCTCCATCTCTTATGGTTTCATCGTCGAGAGGCTCTTAAACTCTAATATTTCTTTCTCCCTTCTGTCTAGTGTTATTCCACTGAATCAGTGGTTTAGTCCAGTCTGTAGACGTCACTTTGTCGTAATATGCCCCATGCCATTTCCGACAGATTTTGTGGGCTGAGGTCGCTCCAGATAAATTTTTGTATGTAAACCAGAAATTTCTTCGTGACCAGCCTATTTTTTTTGTCAGAGTAATTCTCCCCTCCATTTTTAAATGGCTCTGAGCATTATGGGACTTAACATCAGAGGTCATCAGTCCCCAAGAACTTAGAACTACTCAAACCGAACTAACCTAAGGACATAATAGGGAGTGATGACCTTAGCAGTTAAGTCCCATAAGATTTCACACATTTTTAAGAACATCACACACATCCATGCCCGAGGCATGATTCGAACCTGCTACCGTAGCAGTCGCGAGGTTCCGGACTGAAGCGCCTAGAAACCGCTCGGCCACCGCTACCGGCTACTCCATTTTTAAATTGTAATTACAAGCTGTTCTTCTTACTCCCCCTCATTTCTGCAAAGAATCCAGAGAGATGACTAGAGAACAGAAAATTTTAGACCTTTTTGGGAGTAAGATATATGTTTTTCGGATGAATTCTTGATTCCGCTGCTGTTAATAACTTCTCAAAAGTAACGACACTTGTGTACGTGTTGTAATAACGGTGCCCTGTAAACAGAACAGATGATATCATTAAAATTATCTCAGTGTCCCAGAAAAAATATGAAAGTGCAGGAAGGTTCGCGGCCGACAGACAGGGAAGAAAACGTACTCGAGCCACTGCTGTCCAAAGTCATCGGCGAATGCGGACTTCATCAATCAGCTTTTCTATTGTGGTGAGTCACGACATCTGACGTAATGACTTTCTGACTGCCGAACTATCCAGTCATATGGTGATAAATAAGTGTGACTCGAAGCAAAAGAAACGTTTGCTAATAAAGTTTCTCACCTAGGACTGACATAAGTTTTGGCTGAAAGTGTTCTCGGCGTGTGGAGGTGCAGGTAGTGTCGATTTATCAAATCTCTAACGAGGCAGGCGGCGGCACAAGGGCGACCAATACTTGCCAGTCAGCGCGCGTCCATCTGTAACAATTTGTCTGGCGCTCCCGTCCACGGCCGCCCCAAACTCTTTTTCGTATCTCCAGCAACATACTGTCTTCATTCATCGTTTAACCGTTGCGAATGTAATTTGTGTGAGGCAAGATTTATACCGCAAGAATATCGCTTGAGACAACACGCGGAATCAGAGGTACAATGAGCACGAAGATCTAAAACAATAAATACCTAATTAACGACGTTTAAAAGAAAGCTTTGTTTCAATGGGAGGGGGGGGGGGGGCTGAGGTTTACCATACGGATTTCGCTTCGAGAGAGAATGTATTTAGCGCAATCTACCTCTATTGCGTTTTTTGTCAAATCTCCCACCACTGTTCGCCGGCCGGAGTGGCCGTGCGGTTCTGGGCGCTGCAGTCTGGAGCCGAGCGACTGCTACGGTCGCAGATTCGAATCCTGCCTCGGGCATGGATGTGTGTAATGTCCTTAGGTTAGTTAGGTTTAATTAGTTCTAAGTTCTAGGTGACTGATGACCTCAACAGTTAAGTCGGATAGTACTCAGAGCCATTTATTTCTCCCACTGTTCAAACTGGCAACGAGCCATAGTCGACTCAGAATTCCGACTTGTGTAATAGCACTCTTGGGTTTACAATTATTATGGATTAAGTTGCAATTTTTTACGTCCAAGCTAAACGTTAACGATCTGCTACAGATAGAGGAGCTCATCTGCCAATTATTACTGTCTCATCACGCTGCAGATATGAAACGGGATAGAGAGAATAGGACTGTAATCTACTGGCCATTAAAATTGCTACACCACGCAGATGACGTGATACAGACGCAAAATTTAACCGGCAGGAAGAAGGTACTGTGATATGCAAATGATTAGCTTTTCAGAGCATTCACACAAGGGTGGCGACACCTACAACGTGCTGACATGAGGAAAGTTTCCAACCGATTTCTCATACACAAACAGCAGTTGACCGGCGTTGCCAGGTGAAGCGTTGTTGTGATGCGTCGTGTAAGGAGGAGAAATGCGTACTATCACGTTTCCGACTTTGATAAAGGTCGGATTGTAGCCTATCGCGAATGCGGTTTATCGTATCGCGACACTGCTGCTCGCTTTGGTCGAGATCCAATGACTGTTCACAGAATATGGAATCGGTGGGTTCAGGAGTGTAATACGGAAAGCCGTGCTGGATGGGGAAGTTTGAAAGACAACAACCATCTGCACGAGCAATTCGACGACGTTTGCAGCAGCATGGACTATCAGCTCGTAGACCATGGCTGTGGTTACCCTTGACGCTGCATCACAGACAGCAGCGTCTGCGACGGTGTACTCAATGACGAACCTGGGTGCACGAATAGCAAAACGTCATTTTTTCGGATGAATCCAAGTTCTGTTTACAGCATCATGATTGTCGCATCCGTGTTTGGCGACTTCGCGGTGAACGCACGTTGGAAGCGTGTATTCGTCATCGCCATACTGTCGTATCACCTGGCGTGAGGGTATGGGGTGCCATTGGTTACACGTCTCGGTCACCTCTTGTTCGCACTGACGGCACTTTGAACAGTGTACGTTACATTTCAGATGTATTACGACCCATGCTTCTACCCATCATTCGATCCCTGTGAAACCCTACATTTCAGCTGGATAATGCACGATCTGTATGGGCTTTTCTGGATACAGAAAATGTTAGACTGCTACCCTGGCCAGCACGTTCTCCAGATATCTCACCAACTGAAAACGTCTCGTCAATGGTGGCCGAAAACTGGCTCCGCACAATACACCAGTCACTACTCTTGATGATCTCTGGCATCGCGTTGAAGCTAGATGGGCAGCTGTACCTGTACACGCCATCCAAGCTCTGTTTGACTCAATGGCCAGGCGTATCAAGGCTGTTATTACG
Source organism: Schistocerca gregaria (assembly GCF_023897955.1). Taxonomy (NCBI): domain Eukaryota; kingdom Metazoa; phylum Arthropoda; class Insecta; order Orthoptera; family Acrididae; genus Schistocerca; species Schistocerca gregaria. The sequence continues at coordinate 722,820,390 of NC_064931.1, read as the reverse complement.
GCCAGAGGTGGTTGTTCTGGGTTCTGATTTCTCAGGATCCATGCACCCAAATTGCGTGAAAATGTAATCACATCTCAGTTCTAGTATAATATATTTGTCCAATGAATACCCGTTTATCATCTGCAGTTCTTCTTGGTGTAGCAATTTTAATGGTTCAAATGGCTCTGAGCACTATGGAACTTAACATCTATGGTCATCAGTCCCCTAGAACTGAGAACTACTTAAACATAACTAACCTAAGGACATCACACAACACCCAGCCATCACGAGGCAGAGAAAATCCCTGACGCCGCCGGGAATCGAACCCGGGAACCCGGGCGTGGGAAGCGACAACGCTACCGCACTACCACGAGACGCGGGCAGCAATTTTAATGGCCAGTAGTGTATGTTTCAAATTTGCTAATTCAGTTGCTAATAATGTATGTGGTTCTTCGCGTCCTGCAGGAAAAGACTCAGTGACAATAGTTTAACAATAATTGACCTGCATGGACTACGCAATATGTCGAAGTCTCCAAAAATTACACTCAGTGATCTGAGTATGGCATCAGACTACACATCAGACGGTGTTTTTAAATCTGTATCTAGGATATGCGAACAGCTCTAAGCTCCGTAATAAGGATAACAGTTTATTGCATCATATTTTAAGTTTTTCACACTTCTCTTTACGGATGGGGTGTCGGAGAAATGATTGCTTGTACGCCCCTGCGTGGGCCACGATAACTCTAAATTAATCATTACGGTCTCTTACTGCAGAAGCGATACGTAGGAGGCTGATAAATATTTGTCGACACCGTAGTAGCTTCTTTTTCTTGTTTCGGTCAGTATGAGTTAATGGAGAGAACTGTATGAGTCTGAAGAAAAAAATGGGTCTGAAATCTTATGGGACTTAACTGCTAAGGTCTTCAGTCCCTAAGCTTACACACCACTAAACGTAAATTATCCTAAGGACAAACACACACACCCATGCCCGAGGGAGGACTCGAACCTCCGCTGAGTCTGAAGAGAGCATGAATGTAGAGGGACAAAAAATCCGGATTTCAAAGCAGTCAAATAAACTCAGATGCGCTGTTAGTAATTTCATTACCAGTTGGAAACGTCAAGGTATCAATAAACACAAACACTGTCTGGTATCTCTTAAAAAATTGTTGACAGGGACTGCCAAAGTCCAAAGATAACAAGTCGTCAGCTATCACTGTAGAAGCAAGATTAGCGTTTTACGTCAAATCGACAGGGCAGTCATTAGAGACGAAGAACAAGCGCGGATTACGAAAGGATGAGGAAGGAAACCGGTCGAGCTCTTTTGAAAGGAACCATCACGGTATTTGATTGGAGCGATTTAGAAACCTCACGTGAAACGTAAATCTAGATAACTGATTGGAAATTTGAACCATCATCCTTCTGAATGCGATCCAGGGTGCTAACCACTTCTCCATCTAGCTCTGTATGACTGTATGGTGATTGTAGAAGATTCGCGTCGTAGACCAGCTGTAGAGGTCATTGACAGAACGACGCATCAGGTGACACTAGGACTTGATTTTCGTGGCAAAACTGCGCTGTTGTAAAATCGTGAGCTTGTGTTCAGTTACAATATAATCGCTTATCAATCTACTTCTTTCGGATTTATTGCTAAATATACCTTACAATTCTTTGTATTAGGTCACTAGAACGTGCCACGCTCCACGGGCGCAGTCTTGTTGAAGTGTGTCATCGATTTTTGATACACAACCACTCAGGGTCTATGGGAAATCACTAATTTTCAGTCTCACAGGACATTGACAATAAGCGACTTTTCTTTGCATGTTCTTAGCTTCCAGCTGCTGAGAAAGGTAGGCTGACGAGTGTCGTTTCACTGACTACTTTTGTCAGAAACTGTGCGACGTAACCTCGCTCACTACTGTGGTGATATGTAAGAATGATAGCCAGAATTTATATTCTCATTTATATGATTTAATTACTCTTACATGTCAAGTCTATGATTAAAATATTGAGGGGACATTCTCATCACACAGCTGGATGCTGTAAGCATAAAGCAACATGCAGGGTGGTTATGATTAAAGTGCAGCTACTCGCGCAGGTTCAGTGTGTGCTGTAAATATTGCATGGCAACTCAACTTGGTGGACATGCTAGTGTGTTAATGCGGATCTGATTTACGCTGGAAAAAATTATTTGCAATTGTGACCACCAGGTGCAGAACTGGCGCTGTACATTGTATGTATGACGTTATGATATCACCGCAGTCATTTGACAAGCCATAGCGTGAGTGAACAGTGTGGCTATCGAGAAGAGAGACGGCGTGCTGTTAGTGAAACGGTTATATGTGAATGGCAACAATTGCAGTGCTACATTGAGAGAGTGTCACCGAATGAAAGGTCTGAGGAAAGGCCCTATGTTATTAAATGGTTTGAAGAAGATAATAATGAAATTCGAAAACACGGGTGAGCTTGGAGAAGCACCTGGAAGAGGAAGGCGTCCTGTTCTGGTAGAAGTTATTGACTAGGTTGATTTTGCCGTAACTGACCATGCAGCATGTGACCCAGGCAGTGTTAGTGCTCGTGCATTGTCACGAGAATTGTTCGTCCTATGATCAACAGAAGGAAAGCTTTGTGGTCGAATTGAAACTTCATTATCCACACAATGTTCCGAATTTGCTCATCAGTTTCTGACAGGGAACTAAGTTGACAACATGTGGCCGGGCAATATTCAGCGGAGTGACGAGTCACATTGTAAGATAAAGTCAATGTTGTATGAATTCATGGAAACGATACGCAAATAACAAATGCGCACCGGGTTGAGATACTCGAGGCTGGCGTACACACACACATTCAAGACACGACGGTCACAAGAGCTTTTAGTTCGGGAGAGGCGGACTGCACGCCGAGAGGCTGGTCCCTTCAGAGGACGATTCAGCGTATCTACGTCGGACGGCAACCGCCCATGGAGCGGACAGCGTTTGCCCGAGTGAAAGGGGAGAACAAACCAGTGTCCGGCTTAAAAGCACCCAACCTACGCATTCTTTACAAACATAGCGCGCAGTTTCAGACGTTTTCACAGGGAGACAGCAAACGCCAAAGACCGATGCTACAGATTTCCGGATTGGTCGCCTTAAACGAAACGTCATTCTCCCATTTTAGAAGAGCAATTCTGATTGGCAGACGATATTCCTGATGCCTTGAGCTGAAGGAGTAATGGAAGAGACCGAAAGATATACCCCTTCACGTCTGGCGTGGAGAGGGGCCATTCCGTTGTCGCTCTTGGAGCGAGAACACGTAACGAGAGCATGTGCGCTCGTAAGTGTACTCTAAGAGCGAGGAACAAGTATCTCCTCAGTACTTCACTGGGAGAGCACCTCTGTTGAGAGTGAATTGGAGTGCAACTGTACTGAGTCCTTGCGATTAAGTGTTGTTCACGGTGTAGGCCGCCACACTTATTGTGCGGTGTGAACGGACAGAGTTATAGTTAAACGCCTGCGAGTGAATTTTTGAGTTGCATCGCAGTGGACTGGTTATCTGACCAGTGTACCACGCCAATAGTTAAACTAGGGGCGAATAGGAGTTCTTGACTTCATCAAGGCGTAGGGAGAGTTTAATTGGCAAAGGTCAATCCAGATAGAACGAGAGTTATCTTATTGGTCAGCAGCGAGCGGTGCAGACAGCAGTCATCGCAGCTTACAGTGTTGTGTGCTACAGATCTTGCGAGCCCCATATTTCCTCCACAACAATACACTTCACTGTATTTCTCACGCGACAGCCTCGACCCCACCTAGCAACATTCTAACAGATAATTATTCAAGTTGAGTAGGCACGGCTCTCAGCCATTCTGCCAAGTCAATAACAATCTTAAACTTTTTATAGAAATTTCATTAGGGAATTTTATCCTTAAGAAGTAACTTCACATTCTGAAAAGAACCCGGAAATAACTTGTTCAGTTCATAACTAAAAGTGCCATTGTGATTTCTCAGAATTTTTGCAAAACAAATAATAATTTTCGTTAGTTTCATGTTTTTCTTACACTAACTAGCACTACTCCAATACCCAAGTACCCCACTAGTTACGTAAGAAATTTTGTGAATTTTTGTGACATTTACTTACAGCACACGACTCCAGAAGGTATTTATTGCTGAAAGTTTTTCAGGCATTTCTCTTTAGAACGTTAGGAGCGTCTGCCTGACTTCTGTAGTAGTGTACTCAATCCATGCATTTACACGTGAAATATCAATTGTATGAGCAAACATGCATCCACTTTCAGATTGCAAAACCGACTACAAACCGTTGAAAGTGGCTGTCGAAAATTGTGTTCGGTGTCAAAAGCAGCTAACTGCATGTTGCCCCCGGGTGCAAAGCCCGCTAAATGCCCAATAGGCGTGGCTGCCGCCCGCCATGTCAGGACACAAAGCAAGTGAACAGCCATCAGACTCACCAATATGGACATTCAAAGCTACCTTTCAGTCCGTTACGATTGGAATGGATATTTTTCTTATTCAGCTTTACGTTGGCTGCGCTGTAACAAATAGGTACGCAACATCAACATACTTGTAGCCAATGCACTGTCGTTTGGATGGGAGGAGTGTTTCATGATTATCTTAGTGCCACTTATTATGCAATTAGCGGGCTTTGCGTCTAGACTACTCAGCTTACTGTATATCGTATGATATAAAACGTCTAACACTACCTCCCTCATTGTCGTCCGCCCCCGGTAGCTGCGTGGTCAGCGCGACAGACTGTCAATCTAAAGGGCCCGGGTTCGATTCCCGGCTGGGTCGGAGATTTTCTCCGCTCAGGGGCTGGGTTTTGTGTTGTACTAATCTTCACCATTTCATCCCCATCGACGCGCAAGTCGCCGAAGTGGCGTCAAATCGAAAGACTTGCATCAGGCGAAAGGTCTACCCGACGGGAGGTCCTCGCCAGGACCATCAGATAGATCGTCAATTTCTGATGAATTAAGGTTCTCTATAACTTCTTCTTCTGTAAGTGGCCTTCGCCTATCTCGGACACGGGGCGTTGTGAAATCACTAGTCTTGCCTAATCTTTAATACTGTGATGTAGTTCAACACGGCACAAATAGTGAAAATTCGAGATGCCTCGAGCTAGTGATGAGTGCTTGCGTTAGATACGTGTGCAATATACGGTTGATTGATCATATCAGTCCTTCATACTCCCAGCTAGGTTGGATACGCCCACATAAGGCACGCGATCTCCACACGATGTGCTTACTTCATCGATTTCTTAGCCACTGGTGCCCCCAATACTTATCTTCTCACATTAAACACCCATCATCATTCCACAACCGCAATACCAGATCGGATACGTCTAGCATCTTGGCTGTACCTTTACATAACACAATATCTTTCTCCGTGTCATTCTCCATCTCAGCCATACGACTATGGAACGCGCTCCCCTGTGATCTGCGTCTTATCCCGAACCGCTTAACATTCAAGAGGGAACTCAAAACTTACATATTAGGGACGGTATAGTCACCATTGTTGTGCCCCTCTCATCTCTTTCTTTCTCCTCTCCATCATATCTTCGAGTTCTACCATTCTGTTTCTCTTCCTTTAACTTTCTACCTCTTCTATACCTCTTTCACCCCATTCTATCGTCTTATGTCTCTGCTCGATGAGAATAACTCACGAGCTGCAAGAACATAACGAGAAAATTCCCAGCTAGCAATAGGACTGACATTCATAAAAGAAAATATGTTTACTTTCATATACATAGTCATTACTATTATTATTATTCTTATTATTCTTATTCTTGATTGTTATAATTTTTTTGATTGTTATTATTATCATTGTGAAACGTCCCCTTAGAAAAATTATACAAGACTGTGCTTAAACTGACGCACAGTATTATTATATCTGACTTTCAATAATCCCTACAAAAGAATGGCCCTGACTAACATTAACCTATACTTTTCACAAATCACTTACCTCACAAAAATCTTCGTTACTCAAGCTACTGCAATACAGCGAGCGCCACTACACACTAGAATTTATTTAATTTATGAAAAACTGAATGAGCTGTTATATTTTAAACCTAATGTTTAGAAAAAAACTCAAATTTTATAGTTAATTATCTCAATCTTACCTTAGTTTTTAATAGATTTGGAAAATTCTAGAGTTTCATAGACCTGTAAGTATGGTTTGTATTCTGTGCAAAATTCGTCGAAGAATCTCTCTTACTTATGAAGAAAATTGTACCTATAGCAACAAATGCAGCTAATAGTAAGTGAAAAAATGATGAAATTTCACATGTTAAAAAAATTTATTTTGTTACTTTTTTGAACTTCCACTGCTATGAGTATGAATCCTGAATCCTTTCTGGTCATTCTGCTGGCAAAGTTTTATGAATTTATTTGTAAAAATATAGACAGTGGAAATTAAAATGTCGTGTGGTGGCTCTCCTGCTCCAAGTCGGCCCGTCTGACGTCCTACCCCCCTTAAGCAAACAGTTAAGCAGGCGGACGATATGGCAACTTCTGTTGCATAGTTGGGGTTAATGCTGAACAGAGTTCCAGCGGTAGTGTACCTGCGGGTGTTGGTGATTGTCAGGAGGTGAGATCATTATTACGGTCTAAGAAAGACAAGATGAAAATTAATGGGAGAAGAAGGGAATTAGGACAGGAATTAAAAGAGAGGGTATCTAAGATTGAGGAAAAGTTAGATGAAGCTGTTAATGAAGGTCATTGACTTAGTAGAGGCTATATGCCTAATGATGATGATGATGTGGATTCAGGACTGAAAGATGAGCTAGATAGCACGTCTCCTTAAGAAACGAGGGGAGCTCATGGCAATCATGGTCACTCAAAACGCGAGAATGTAAATCGCGAAGGCATGTCTCGTTTTGACTATAAAAACTTCTCATCTGTTTGGAAATTTCAAGTGGTCGGAAATATGTGAAATAGTGTTCATCCTTGTGCTTGGTTAGAGTAATTTTATTTTTCACTTCCACCAGCTTGGTCTACTGGTCATAACGCTGAGCTCCTATATGGTTATTTGGAAGGTAAGCTGCTGTGCACATGCTTTGTTAGGAGTTGTGAATCTTAGAGGAGTTTAGGCATTTATTTTTGTCTGCATATTGGTCTGAGGTAGCACAAAACGGATTAAAAAATGATGATTATGTTAATGATGCAAAATTGTAATCATTCCGGTTTTAGCAATCCTTGTTGAATCTTTGAACATATGCCATTCAAAAATCAGTTTCTGTACAAGCCCTGCAGTTTACATGAAATTATCCTTTATGGTCGTGAAAACTTATGTTTTATCCTAAAGATAAGAAAACTTCCATCTTTTGCAACTGAAATTTAGTACCAGACATGTTTTGTCTATTCATGTTAAGCATTTTCAGAGGTCTGTAATACATACAAACTTCAATAATTTAATAATTTTATGTGTGTTAATTGCATTTTGTATGAATAGGTGAAATGTTCCGGCCTAACAACAAGCGACGACACAAAGATGAAGAACGCAAGAGCAGAGACGGCTGTGAGACCACGTCTGCCAATAGCCCGCTGACTAGGACCGCACCGCGACAGGAGCGGCCTCTGTACGAAGAGAATTTAAGCGCCGCTCCTGACAAGGGAACCTCCCGATCGCACTCCCCTCAGATTTAGTTATAAGTTGGCACAGTGGACAGGACTTGAAAAACTGAACACAGATCAATCGAGAAAACAGGAAGAAGTTGTGTGGAGCTATGAAAAAAAAAATAAGCAAAATATACAAACTGAGTGTCGTATTGAATATATCAGAAGCGTTTTCCTGTGGATGAATCGGTTGACGTATGATATTGCGATCAAATGTTTTCGGTTCCCATTCGAGAGGAACGTCCTTTCGTCTACTAATCGCACTGTTTTGCGGTGCGGTCGCAAAACACAGACACTAAACTTATTACAATGAACAGAGGCGTCAATGAACGAACGGACAGATCATAACTTTGCGAAAATGAAGAAAGTAAACTTTTCACTCGAGGGAAGACCTGAGCTAAGGACCTTTCGTTCCGCAGCTGCTCACGCTAACCACGGGACCAAGGCGCTGCCGAGCTCAGACTTTCCTTGATGTTACCTATCTTGCCCATGGACTACTCAGTTTGTATATTTTGCTTATTTTTTTCATAGTTCCACACAACTTCTTCCTGTTTTCTCGATTGATCTGTGTTAAGTTTTTCAGGGCCTATCCACAGTGCCAACTTATAACTAAATCTCAGGGGGGGTGCGATGCGGAGGTTCCCTTGTGAGTGTCACAGTATTGAAGATGGACAAGTGCTCATAGCTCTTAAAAGACGCATTTTAGGGCCCATGTTTACTGGACATTTTATTCGCGTTTTGTTTGCTTACCATACAGTTTTAGCAACAGCAGTGCCGCCATTTGTGTTCCACTGTCAGAGGTATCAGGATGATTTTAGCTTATAACTATCTACTCGGTTGTTTCTGGACCAGGGTCCCTTACCCCAGATTGATAAATTTATCCTCCTTTCATCCTTGAAAGTTTGTAGCATCATCACGGAATAACGCTGTATAATGTGAGGATTAATGGACCTATAGCGCCCATTTGGTGTACGCCCAAAGTCACTTTTACGTCTGAAGGTCTCTGTCCATTGGGAATGACATTCTGTGTTCTGTTTGTTGGAAATTTTGCTGTTCAGTCACACATTTGGCCTTATACGTCGTAGGTTTGTAGTTTGTTCGCTAGGCGGCAGCGTGGAACCGTATCGGATGCATTACGGAAGTCAAGGATCCACCACCTTCTGAGTTTTGTGGACCAAAAGAGCGAGCTGGGGTTCACCCGATCGTTGTTTCCGAAAAGCATGTTGAGTTCTATATAAGAGATTTTTCGGTGTTCAGGAAAGCAATCAAATTCGAGCACATGAGTCCACAATCTGCTAATATGTGATTTATTTCTCTTTCATGAAGAAGAAAAATACTCATAGGCATATTTTCGAGTTCTCGGAAGCGGCGGTGTCTGCCATACAACGTTCCGAGAAGGCATAAAATGAAGCCCTCGTAACTTAATATCAGAAGGTGCTCCGCATCGCCGGCCGCGGTGGTCTAGCGGTTCTAGGCGCTCAGTCCGGAGCCGCGCGACTGCTACGGTCGCAGGTTCGAATCCTGCCTCGGGAGTGGATGTGTGTGATGTCCTTAGGTAAGTTAGGTTTAAGTAGTTCTAAGTTCTAGGGGACTGATGACCTCAGCAGTTGAGTCCCTTAGTGCTCAGAGCCATTTGAACCTTTTTTTTTTTTTTTTTTTTTTTTGCTCCACATCATATATTTGTAGGAGAGTGCTTTGCGAAACTGTAAACTTCAGGTACTAGAACTACAAGAATTCTCGTTAGTTGTTGATAGTTTTTAGAGCGATTCTCGTGTACTAGTGCTTTAGAGTCCGTGAATCCACCAACACTTACGATCCTACAACCTGCTGCTTGTGAATTGCTCTTGGAGTACTTTTTATAACATTCTTCTGCTTATATGATAATTAATTGAAACCCTCAGCTGCCGAGAGATGCTGTTCATACACCTCTATGGGGACAGCTGAAAATGTGTGCCCTGACCGGGACTCGAACCCGGGATCTCTTGCTCACATGGCAGACGCTCTATCCATCTTTTTTTAGCATGTTTTTTATTTTTTATCTTTTTTATTTTATTTATTTATTTATTTTTTATTTTTTTAAAATCACACTCCCTTTTTTGACCATTTTGGTTTTCTATTTATATATAAATAAAGAAAGAAAATTACCTCTTCCACTACCCCCAAAAACCTATCTAGCCTAAAAACAAAAACAAAGCTGGTGCCACCGCCACTTTCATCCTAAAGCTAACTAGGACGGCCGTTCGCTACCACTTCAGGTTTCGCCAACGAAACAAAAATTAAATATGCCTCTGAACTTTTTATAAAAAAAATAATAAAAGGAGAAAGGAAAGGGTATAATACTTTATTGTATTTTATTTGTTGTTCATTTTGTTCTTAGTTTGTTCTTGGGTATTTATTTGGATTCGTAACGCAGGTCTCCTGCCCACTTTTTTAATTTTTTTTTTAATTTATATAGTTATCAATGTGCGTACAGTAATAGTTAATCAAGCCTGGAAAACTAAAACAGAATGAAGACACCATCGAAGATATTAAACGTAAATAACATGAAAAGAAAGCTACCACGTCGTAGTTAGGCTTCCCAGCGACTGCGCCCACTGTTCAATATATGCTCGTTTGCAGTTCGTTCTGACCTCATCTGCCACTGCCTGGAACATTCCAGCTGCACGGCGAGCTGTGAAAGGCACTCCATAAGTAGTTTGCGAAGCATTGTCGATATCTGGTATGCCCGGAAATAGCATGACGTCTTTCTTGCAAATAGAGCCAGAAGTCAAGGAAATTCTTGTGTCCGTCACGACAGAGGTAATTGACCGCATGTCCACGTATCCAGGTGACGGGTTGGTTCGAGTCTTGGGGTAAAATGTCTCATCCAGAAACAATAACGTGCGTGCAGATATATGCTGCGGCCTAACTCGTAAGAGATAAGCCAGCATCTGCCGCACTAGGTGCCAAACCGGTTCCGCCTCTCCACAGCTGAGGCGGTGTTCGTCAAAATCTACTGTGTTACAACCCACACAATTGGGAGATTCTGCCATGTGGATATTGTAGAGACGTTCTTGCGTCACCAGCTTCCCATTAACGACTACGTGCCATTGGGAAACAACGTCGGAATCAATCATGGCATCGTGTACAGTCTTCCACACCACGCGCCACCGTACATCAGGATATTTTAGTCCGACTACATTTAGGGGGCGGCGTTGCAGCATGTCGTGATATAGGCGTCGAGTCGTGGCCATTTGTGGTGTCGTGAGCGCTACACTGCAAAAACTTTGTTCTAAAGAGAAACGTCCTATATAAAAGAGGGGCGTTGGGATGTCCTGTAGTGGCACCGGCGCTCTTAGTGAAGCAGGTCGAAGCGCCGTCAGAAGCAGACTCGTGAGGCTCGTAGGACAACGGCGCAACAGACATAAATGTGAGCTAACATAGAGGGCAATGGTCCTATCATGGACGTTGACCAGGCCGAGACCACCTTTTTCCTTGGGGAGGGTAAGAGATACGTATCTGATCTTCAGTAACATACCAGCGGTGACGAAGTATCCCAGCGCTGCCATAATGCTACGAGCCAAGGGTTTCGGAATGGGTAGCGTTTGGGCTACATGTGGTATGCGGGACGCAAGGTATACATTGGCATAACACGCCCGCTGAACGATGTTAAGGGATCGCAAGCGCTGATTTGCAATTCTGGCCCTTATTTGGTGAAGAACGCGTCGATAATTGAGCGTCGTCGCGCGTCGCATGTCGTTCATGAAATCTAAGCCCAAGCATCGGACAGTATCACTGAAGCGTAAGGGGGCAATGTGTTCCTGCGGTAGCCCAATCCCGATGCTCAAGGCGACAGACTTGTCAACGTTGATTTGGCTACCAGAAGCTGTACCGTAGGTTGCAATCCAGTCCAACGCCGTGGCCACATCGTCAGCTCCTCGTATGACGATCATCAAATTATCCGCATATGCGGTGCAGCGATAGATGGAGCCGCCAAACTGTATCCCAGTGAGCCTGTCTCGGAGACCACACAACTAAGGTTCTAAGGCCAATGCAAATAACAATATTGATAATGGACATCCCTGTCGTACTGATCGGCGGCTCGGCATGGGTGCCGTTAGTCTTCCATTAACAAGAACACGAGAAGTAGCCCCATGCAGAAGGCGTGTCAACACTGTGATAAAGGGGCCGGGATATTCCATGCGCCGTAGAACGGCAGTGAGGAAAGTGTGGCCCACACGGTCAAAAGCCTGGCTAAAGTCGATAGACACCAGGGCTGCCAGCAAACGTCTCACCCGTGCAAGGGAGATGAGATCTCTGTAACGACATAACGCAGTTCTGATGTTGTTGGGTCCCCCCAAGGACATCTGATCGCTGGACAGGACGTGCAATAGTGTGCCCCAAAGACTTTCTGGTAGCAGCCTCGAAAAGATCTTGAAGTCGCTGTTCAATAACGTTAAGGGGCGATAATTGCGGACATCATTCCGTCCCTTCGGCTTATGGATGGGGACAATCAGTCCTTCCAAGAACGGTGCAGGCAACGGTATACCCGGGGACATCAATTCCTGAAAAATTTCAACCCAACACGGTACCAACAGTTGTTTAAATGCTCGATAGAACTCTAATGGAAATCCATCGATTCCTGGTGATTTATGGGGAGCACCTTTACCAATGGGGTCGAGCACTTCCTCTTCTGTCACTTCTCCCAGTAAAGTCGGTACCATGTCTGGTGGAACTGTATCGTGGACATGTGCTGGAACGGTGTCTACCGTCGCCATATCAGGGAACACTGCTGAATAAAGTTGAGCGTAATGCCCATAGAAGACTTCTGCTATATCTGCTTGTTCTGCCACCTGTCGTCCGTCGTCCGTTATCATGTCGGTTACCAGTGCCCTACGGCGCCTCCTGCGTTCTAGGAGCACGTGGTGCATAGATGGCCTTTCTGATTGTATCATGTCTGGAGCAAGCGACCGTGTAACAGCGCCTTGTAAATGATGGCGTGCTAAGGAGACGAGCTGCGCTTTCGCGCGATTGACTATGATCTTCCGGTCAGAAGAGGGCTCCATAGCAAGGCATTCCCATAGGACGGTGTAATAAAAGTTTTCCGTGCTCCTCCTCCACGCCGCCGCTTCCCGGCCGTAAGCCATGAAGGTGCGCCTAAGAGCAGGCTTCGCACATTCAATCCACCAACTGAGGGTCGATCGGTAACGACCACGACGCTGTTGGGACGCGTTCCACGACTCTTCGGTAGCACCTTTACATGCCTGCTCGTCCAGATGGGCGACGTTCAGTTTCCAGGGGGGCCTACTGCACCACACACGTGCAGGTTGGAGGGCAATGGTGCAAATATAGGCTGTGTGGTCGGTGAATGCAGTGGGCCAGAGCTCTGCTCCTCTCGTCCCCGTCGAAAGGGTGCTTGTGACGTAAATCCTGTCTAACCGACTTCATGAATGACTTGTATAATGGGTGTATCCACGAGCTGGGCCATGGATGTGGCGCCACGTGTCAATCAGGTGGAGGTCACGCACTAGCATTTCCAGTTCCGCACACGGGACGTGATGTGGTTGCTGATCAGACGGAGATAATGTACAGTTAAAATCTCCTCCGATCACCATATCGTCTATGCGGCCCATAAATAGACGCGTAATATCTTCCGAAAAAAAGCGGGCCCGATCTCTCCGTCTTCCTGATCCTGAAGGGGCATATACACTGATGAGTCGTACACCTTTGACAGTTACTGCCATGGCTCTTGCACTCGGTAAGTACAGTACGTCCGTAGCCGCCAAACCGTACCGTAGCAGAACAGCCACACCACAATCGGTAGAAGAGTCGTGGGAGATGTGGGCGGTATATCCGTAAAAGTCAGGGAAACTAGCGACACATACTTCCTGCAAGAGGGCCACGTCGACGTCCGCCGCATCAAGCATGCGTTGTAGCATTGTTAGTATGTTTGGTGCCCTTATCGCGTTGATATTGTTTGTGGTAATGCGAAAGGTGTGCTGCCTAGCATCTTCACCTAGGATAGACACAATGGCAATCAAAGCTAACCGCAAGAGATGCCGGACCCACCAAACCAGTTACAAATTATGTGTCTTTCACGCTAGGAGTGGCATCTCCAATGCCACCCCCTCCCCTATCACCCGTGCCCTATTCAGGAAGTTCCTCAACATCGTCCGACCACAGTGGCTGCAACACGATGCTGTGTAGCTGATCGGCACATAAATCTCCCGCACGTACGCCGTCTTTGGTAGAGGAAGACGGAGCGCCATACATCGACGCGACCTGCTGCATCTGTGGTGCAAGAAGTAGCTTGGCACTCGTGGTATGGGCAAGTGAACTGTCTGCACCACTTAGATCCTCAGTAGGCGCAGCATCCATGCCGTCTGATGAGATGTCACCTTCTTGACCGGCCGTGTGTAGGAGGCAATCGTCAGAAGGGGTCCGCCGACGTCGCTTCCGTCGTCGAGGCGAACGTTGCTTTCGAACGTGGACATCCGTATCTGAATGTGGGAGACAATCCAGCGTCGTATCACCTTCCGCTAGGAAAGCCGCGATCGGGACAATGTTCGCGTCCACGTCCATCGCGTTCTGAATGTTACGTTGCGTCTGGAGTCCGTGGGACTGTTGCTGCTGCTGTTGCTGTGGAGGGGGCGACATATGGGTTGGCATCGGGGGTCCTTCCTCTTCCTCCCTTGGTACTTCTGGCTTCGATGGTGTGTCTGATCGCCCGTTTCGTCCTCAACTATGGTATGCATCGTCGTCTGAGCGTACGTGAGGGGCAGGATTGTCGTCCCCGTCGGGGAAACGGAGTCTCCCACTGGCATCTGCGTAATTCGACGTTGTAAGCAGCTCGATCGAACATGGCCTTCCTGCCCACATCCGGAACAGGTACGCGGCTGACCGTCGTACATGATGATTGCACGACAGCCACCGATGTTCAAATAGGACGGCACATGTTTCTTGAGCTCAAGTTTAATTTGCCGCACACCATTGTAGACCTTATACGTCGAGAAAGTTTGCCACTTTTCTGCAACGTGGTTGATAACATTGCCGTATGGTCGGAAGGCGTCCTTGACAACTTCCTCTGGGACCTCGAAGGGGAGCTCAAAAACCCTTGCAGTCCTTAGGCCCATGCCTGCATGATCCACCGTCACTGCACCGATATGCCCGTTAGAATGTTTGAATCTGAGAGAGTTCGAGTATTTAGACACCACTGTCGCGCAGACCTCTGCACTGGTCATTTTAACATAAACCACACTCGCCGTTATAGAAAAATGTATTCCGACGACAGTCGCCGGATCTAAACGTACATCGTCGCGTATGAACTGTTCTATTTCATAGCCTCGAGGACGCGCGTGATCTGGTCGGAAAGTAATTTTGATCGTATCGTGGCGCCATGTGTGTGCCATAGTCGCACTGAACTCGGAACTGATACAACTCGCGCCGCGAGAAGGTAAACACAAGTAAGCGCTCACGGTCGCGCACGGCGGGGCGCAGCGGACGTCCTCGCCCCAGCGCAGCCGAAAGCAGACGGTGCCCTGACTGGGACTCGAATCCGGGATCTCCTGCTCACATGACTGACGCTGTATCCATCTGAGCCACGGAGGACACAGAAGAACAGCGCGACTGCAGGGACTTATTCCTTGCACGCTTCCCGTGAGACCCACATACCCAACTGTCCACAATCTACATACGTAATGTACCTAATAGATATTTGCCCATCCACTCATTACTCGCTCTCACTAAGGTGACGATTCCCGTGAGAGTTCGGGCAACCTGTTCACATTCGCAAAGACGAAGGTCAATCGCTGGGTAGCCTTTAACTATATACATGAAGATTGTAACTGTTCTGCCGCGCGCGATTAGCCGAGCGGTCTAAGTCCCTGCAGTCATGAACTGTGCGGCTGGTCCCGGCGGAGGTTCGAGTCCTCGCTCGGGCATGGGTGTGTGTGTTTGTCTTTAGGATACTTTAGGTTAAGTAGTCTGTAAGCTTAGGAACTGGTGACATTAGCAGTTAAGTCCCATAAGATTTCACGCACGTTTGACCATTTTTTTGAGTAACTGTTCTCGAAAGAAAAGACACCATTGTTGATATCCCTCTATGAGGACAGCTGAGAATGTGTGCCCTGACAGGGACTCGAAACCGGGGTCTCTCGCTTACATGGCAGACGCTCTATCCATCTGAACCACCGAGGACACTAGATGGATAGAGCGTCTGCCATGTAAGCAGGCGATCCCGGGTTCGAGTCCCGGTCGGGGCACACATTTTCAACTGTCCCCATTGAGGTGTATCAACAACACCTGTCGGCAGCTGAGGGTTTCAATTAATTATCATTTATTCTAGAGATGCTGCACGGTCATCAATGGTATTTGTTCTTTCGAGAACAGTTAATATCTTCATATATATTCTTCTGCTTGAAAATATGCAACAAATAGTTTTTGGGTGCGTTTAGTGCTTTTAACTTCTGTACTTCTTTTTGCGTTCACCAGAGCTAGGCACTCGCGTATTTACGTAGTAGTGTTAACAGCCCTATCAGCGCCGTTGTCACCTTATTCTGTTTGAACCACTGACTCTTAAATAATGTTCAGCAACGTTTGTTTCATGGCCTCAGTGCTAGATACAGCGACATTTTTAGCGGCCGTGCCTGTGCATTTCTCCTAGTTTGGTCCTTACATAAGGACAACCTAAGCTTGGACTAAAGTTCTGTACTTCTTTTCACTCTTGAAAGAAGTACGTTCGCATGTACACTATCTGATCGAAAGTATGCGGACATCTATTAGCTGACATTAATATGAGGCGTCTCAAAACTTCGCGTTGTGCGGCTGTGGAAACATTCAATGAGGTGCTTGAATGGTTGTTTAGGAATATCAGTCCATTCTTTCTCAACAGCCGAAACCAGAGAGGGTAGTGACGCTGAACGCTGGGTTCTGGATCGAAATCGACCTTCTAACTCATCCCAAAGGTGTTCCAATGGGTTCAGACAGGGACGCTGGGCAGGCCAATTCATTCCAGGAATAAAGTTAGTTTCAACAAACCATTGTCACACAGATTCTCCTTTATGACAGAGCGCATTGTTATGCTGATACAAACAATCATCGTCTCCGAACCGTTCCTCTACTGTACACAGTACACAATGCCACAAGATGTGCTCATATCCTTCCGCGTGTAGCGTCTTCTTAAACACAATAAGGTAACGATCCCATAACCGCAAAAAACACCCTCACACGATACCATCAACTCCGAAGTTCAGTGCTGGCTCCACACGTGATGGGAAAGTAATGTTCTCCAGGCATTCGCCTTCCATCGGATTTCCACAGTATATAGCGTTATCCGTTACTTAAATTCCCTCTTTTCTAGTCATCCAGTATCCAGTGACGACTCGCTTAATACCACCTCTATTGTTCGTTCGTGTTTTCACTTCACAGTCACATCACCGACAGTGGAATCGGGCGGCTATAGAAGGGTTGAAAAATTTCTGACGGATCTGTTACTTAGGTGACATGCAATGACTTGTCCGCGGTCGGAGTCACTGAGCTTTGCTGACCAAGTGTTTCTTCTGTTACTGATCCTCTACTAACAACACTATATTATCCGTCTTATTTTATACTGGCAGGTCCGCCTCTCGTGTCATGTAGTGGTCAATGCTTCATTACACAGGCGTGTCGGGATACTTTTGATCAGAAAGAATAAATATGGCAGAGTTGGAAACCGTCGCGAGATCGAGAATAAGAAACTGGTTGCAACTTGGGAAGAGCTGGAAGCTGCGCAGGAAGTGTCGACCCACTTAATGTGGCCGCTCAATATTACCGCTCTGATGGAGAGAGGCAGGGCGTTCTCTTGCTACGAAGGTACCGCAGAGCTAGTCGGCTACTCCTCTTACAGACGCAGTCCGCAAAGAACAACCATCTGACACCAGGCGGTCACCAATTGATAGCTGGCAGAATATGTACAGACACGGAGCTGTTTCAGGACGACTGTTATATGTGACTAACGGCAGAAAGCTTGCCCAAACTGCTAATGAATAATTTTTAGGAGTTGCCTTCGGTCATAGTGAGATGAAGCCAGCGGACGTTGTCTCTTCTGCTCGTGCTGCGGTCTCTCCTTAGTCGACGCACCAGCAGAGGAAAAGGATGGGTGGGGTTTTTAGTGGTAGTCAGCTCAAATGTTAGGTGTGCGATGACCCATCAGAGGCAATCAGCGTCACGGAAGGGAAACAACCCACAGGTGCACTCCGTCTCTGTACCTGAACGAATTATCTACCGATTGGAAGAGTTCATAACGGGATCAATTGAGAGCACAGGTTGCAGTCAGCTGAAATTCGATGCTCATGCTGTCACCAGCGACCCCTTTCGCCTGTTTTCTTCGACCAGAGACTGTCGGACGTGGTGAAGATCGCACTCGTGATGTCTGTACACAGCTGTAGGTTTGGAGCTCCACTGTGAGGACTAATAAAATGAATTAATCGTAAGGCATTGCTGGCCGGGAGGCCCCATCCGGGGAAGATCGGCCGCCGAGTACGAGCCTCACTGTAATCGACGCCACATGGGGCGACTCGAGTGCCGGTCATGAGGATGAAATGATGAGGAGGGCAACGCAACACCCAGTCCACGAGCGGAGAAAATTCCCAACCCGGCCGGGAATCGAACCTGGGCCCGCTGCATGGGAAACAAGCCCGTTACCACCCGGCCAAGTAGGCGGACACTGTGAGAACTGATCGGAACCGAGACTCGAACTCTGGACCTTTGCCTTTCGCGGGCAAGTGCTCTCCCATCTGAGCTACCGAATCACGACTCGCGTCCGGTCCTCACAGCTTTACTTCTGCCAGTATCTCGTCTCCTACCTTCCAAACATTTACAGAAGCTCTTCTGCGAAACTTGCAGAACTAGCACTCCTGAAAGAAAGGATATAGCGGAGACATGGCTTAGCCACAGCCTGGGGGATGATTCCAGAATGAGATTTTCACTCTGCAGTGGAGTGTGCGCTGATATGAAACTTCCTGGCAGATGGTAGAGCACTTGCCCGCGAAAGGCAAAGGTCCAGAGTTCGAGTCTCGGTCGGGCACACAGTTTTAATCTGCCACGAAGTTTCATATCAGCGCACACTCCACTGCAGAGTGAAAATCTCATCCTGGAAATATCCATTCAGTTTCTCGTAGATCCGTGTGATGCTGAAACTGTAGGCAGCAGATGTAAAGCAAAAATATTAACTTTCACATTTAAAATTTATTTATGCGTGATGATCAAGAAAATTCTGTAAAGCGTATGCATCTTCTAAGAGTACGGTACGCACTTCAAGTCATTTAGTATTGGCTGTAATTTATGGGAGGCTCATTGGCTAGCCATTGTAGCAGTACATAAAGACCAGACTGTACCGTTCTCGTGTATTCTTTCTTGCTGTTCAGGTAAGAAAGTGTTCTTCCTAGGATCGAAAGTAACATACTTTGTTTAAGCGGATTTAACCAGTCAGTGTAGTTTAATTTCTTGCGTTAAGTCTACATAGCATTGTTTCCTTTTCCACGCTGTAACAGCTGTCTGCCTGTTATGTGGTGGGATCAAACAATACATTTGTCAGTTAGTGAAGAGTACTTACCACAGCGGCGGTTTATTTAGATGTGCATAACGTCGAGCAGTAACAATAGAAAGGACTGCAAAAGCGTCTGAAGTAAATGAAATATGCCCATACAATCCTAATGCTTCTTCGAGAGTATATTTGCTTTGTAATATCAGGAGACGAAACTTCAGTTTAGAACTTCGAGTGTAATAATACAACAGGAAACAGTGACCCAGCGAAAGAAACCGAGCCATAAAAATATACGGGAGTGCTAGAATTCAATTTTGGTCGAGTACAATCGCACACGCCCGTCTCTGTCATTCCCTCTCCTCGTCACCTTTGAAGAATGCGCTCCACAAAAATATAGGGATAAAGAGAAGAAGAAAAACCGAAGGCAAAACAGAAAAAGAAAACAAAATCTTCTAGAAGAGGAACAATCTCATTCTGTGAACAGGAAAGTTAAAAAAATGCATGGATAATGACTGGATTCAATGAGATAAATGCTAAGATAGGTGGTATGAGAACTGTCTCTACTATGAAGGTGTATGACGTTATGTTTGTGACCACTGCTGAGGAATTTTAACTATTACCGTCTAAATGCGTACTCTTATCTACACAAGCGCCTAAATGAACGTGGTTAGCGATTTTGTGCTCTTGCTCATAGCTTCTCCATCTGAAGAGTAAAAGTGCAGTTATTTTTACAATTATTAATACACAGGAGTTAAATGATAGATTTGTCCATTAATAATTGGATTAAAATTAAAGATATAGTAAATTTCAGTATTTTTGCTTTTACTCGAAATTCCTTTACTACTGTACCAATGTCTGGTCGTCGCACCGACTCACAGATGAGAGATATTGCTGAAAACATCTCCGGTACTGAAAAAATAAAACTCCAGATTCTCGTGGTGCTAATTTCAGGTTTGACACTGAATGTACTTCGGTTTCAGCCCCTTTCCTAGACTTACTGCCTACTACCTCTTGCGTAGTGAGCAGATCGAAGTGACTGGACAAGCGCGCAGATGTTTCTTACTTACGAAGAGAGTAAAATATATAATTCACAGAATAGCAGATATCGCTGACGTCTGTCTGTTGCACGATCCTAAAGCACATTCTAAACTCAAACATTATGAGGCTCTTGGAGAAAAATAAGTATCCCTCAAAGAAGCTACAAGTATTATGGAGAGACCACTAGTCTGGAACACAGCTTGTTTTATACCTTATAAACAGCAGACGCAGGTAGACGAGTAGACTTCGTGTTCCTTAAATACCTACACATTGCGATTCATTCAAGAGGTTCACCATTAATCTTGTAATCTGATATTTGTGGGTTCTTTGTCTTTTTTAAAAGGTAATCTAACATTTATCGATATTTAAAGGCAGCCAAAACGCTGTCTTATGTGTCGGTAAATGTTAGATAATCCTCATAAGGAAGAGAAAAACCCACTATTATCAGATTACAAGATGACTGGTGAATCTCTTGAGTAAATCACATTGTGTATGTATTTAAGGATAATACTAGGAAGCGTTATTAAATGGGCCGGTCTCGCCAAAGCGGTGTTAGGGAAGGTGGATGGAAGACATAGACTGGTGGGTGTGTTGGGAGAAAATGTCGAGATTCAGTGTGGAAAATCACATAGGATACGGTGGGCTGACTAATCTACTGATTCCGCGTTTGGAGTTCTTATCAAATAGGCATGATGGTAGACGCCGCACGAACTCAGAGACAGATCGCGAGGTTCGCTACAGGAAGGAAGGAAGGAAAGATGGAAGATACGGGTTTAATGTCCCGTCGATGACGAAGTCAGTAGAGACGGATCATAAACACGGGTGAGGAATGGTACGGAAGGAAATGACGGGGTCCTTTCAAAGGAACGTACCATTCTGGCATTCACCTCAAACGCTGCATGGAAATGATACAAAACCATAATGTGGGGTCCGGACGGAGATCTGAACTGCCATCCTATCACTGCGACTCCTCTTCCGGTAATCGCAAGGGGCCCTTATAGCCCATATGAAACTGTAACACAGACACGTGGTACATAAATATGAATGCTTGGAAGGAAATGTACCTAGTTCTCACGAAACTCTGTTCGGTAAATTTAGAAAACCTCTAGACGAGAGCTTTCCAAACTTTTCGTCACGGAGACACTACTCTAACACATACAGCTCCTCGAGACACACCTCCACTAAAATTAATTAAAGAAATTCTATTGTAACAAATTATATTTAAGAGAAATGGCAATTTTTGTATTCCATTTATAAATATAGCAGAATTATACATTTCACAGGTACAAAAGTTGTCAGTAATACTATGAATACAGTGACTTAAGTGGCCTCTACGAGCATTACGAATCTGTCATATTTTACCTCTGATGTAGGACAAACTCATACGCGTTACCTTATTTAACTTTCTCGAACATTCACATTTGACTGTTTTTATATTAGTTACAAAAGAAAATGCACTTTCAGACGAATATGTTGTCGAAAAAACGTTTGCATTCTTCCCCCTGCATGGTGGCACAGAATATACAGAATTTTGGAACGTGCTATTTCATTTTTGATCTGTGTCTGCTAAAGTTTCAGACACAGTTTTGAGTGCTGCTCTGTATCTGATGTTTCACACACTACCAAATGTCTCTTGCTGACAATAAATGTACCTACCTCTGATTACTTCTGTAAATTATCACGCTGAAATAAAATAGTGGGATTCAACACATCGATAACTCGTTTAATATGTGAGCTATGGTTAGACTGATAGAAGAGAAGGATGTTTTGTGCTATTTATCACAAGTTTTTTGTTTGCTTTACATTCTGAATTTACTGGCCTCGCGACACCCCTGATGCTACTACTCGACAAGTCGGGACATGTAGTTTGGATATCTTTACTATTAGAGAGCAACTGTATGACCATTTTGATTCTACTGCCACCATCGGTTATCTCGTCTTGAGATTACGAGAGTGAGATAAGAAAGATTAGAGTCGTTTTTCCTTGTTCAGTACGCGAATGGATTAGGACACAAATAGCTAAAACTGGCCCGAATTAGCTTCCGTTACGCACAGTAGAGTGGCTTGCGGCACGTACATGTTAATGTATATCCAGGCTGATGGATAAGTCCTACACCGGAAGTGTATCAGTATGTATAACGCTTCGTAAACTTTGTAATACTCTCACTACTTACGTAGATATACAGTCCAGTTCTCTATCTGTATACATGTATGTGCGATATTGGATTCCAAAAGTTCTGCTCCAGATGCTATCGTCACTAAAGGTTTCCACTGAAGTCTTTCCGATAAAAACCGGCATGCAAAAGTTCCGGATTAGACCTTTAGTCAGTGGTAGGATGTTTTACCGCTTCTTTCACCACCACCGAAAAATGACCTAGCTGCACCGTGGTTGGGAACCCACGTTAAACTGTTGTTGAACCTATAACTGGTTCCCTAAGTCACTTCTAACATGGGAAGAACATATCTCATTTAATAGGACCGTGAACTCCATAATATTTAGTCCAGGTCGCAGTCTTGTACAAGTCTTCTGACCTGATGCGATTTCGGATGATGAAGTGTGGATGTCCCTGCTTCTTAGGCAGAACAGATCATTAAATATCTTATCGGGACTGAGTAGATACTTCTTCACACGACGCACAGATTATAACTGGGCAGCGGTGAAGACGCTGAACTTATATTCGGGGAAGTCGGATTGAAATCTTCGCATCAGCTGTCCTGTTTTAGTTGTACCATAGTTTCTCTAAATCAACACAGGCTTTTACCCAGATGCTTCTTGCAACACGACCATGGCAAACTACCTTTGTCATTCAAGGCAAACTGAGCTACTCTTTCGTGTCTGGCCTCTCCGAAGTCGGCAATACATTAAGATCGATTCACAGTGGATGCCACGGAACGTCCCAAAATTCTACAATGCATTATAAATTACAGCAATCACACAGACCAGAATGACACGAAACGAATAAGTCTTTCCGGGAAGAAAGTTATGAAGATGACGTTAGCCGGACGACAGTGGCGCGTTTCTGCGAACACCGGAAGTTAATCTAAACCTGCGGCGCTTACTCAGAAGCTATAGCAGTTGGTTTTGTGCTGTTTGGTAGTGTCATTCTTTATCCTGTCGTTTACTTTATTTGCGTAACACACCGCTAAGTTTGCAGGAGGAATCTGATCTTTTTCCCATGAGTGCTCTTCCACAAAAGAGACCAAGTATCTGAAAGTGGACAATGATTTAAAGCTGCGCTGTGCATAAATAAGTACATAAATTCATAAAACAATTTTCATTAATAAACAATTTATCAGTGAAGATATCAGCTCTAACTAAGAAGAAATAGTCCGCCTCCATAGCGCAGCGGTAGCGTTACCGTCTACCACGCAAGGCGGGCCGAAAGGTTCGATTCCCGGCAGGGAAGTCG
Organism: Schistocerca gregaria; assembly: GCF_023897955.1. NCBI lineage: Eukaryota > Metazoa > Arthropoda > Insecta > Orthoptera > Acrididae > Schistocerca > Schistocerca gregaria. The sequence goes on along the minus strand of NC_064931.1, from coordinate 722,796,863 downwards.
CCGAAGTGGCGTCAAATAAAAAGACCTGCAATACGGTAGCCGAACCCTTAAGGGGATATAGTGGCCAATAAATGCCATACGATCGCTTCAAGAAGAAATATGGTATTTTGATCTCATTTTGGTGGCTAGAAAGAAAGAAATATATAAAGGATTAAGTAAAATTGCACCATGCATTGCCTTCTAATTATTGGTTCATGCGTTTGTATGTATATAGGCAAGACGTTAGGAAGATAGATACACATGCTGTCCTCCGGTGTGACTATTGCGCAACAAGAGTGGTACGGTGCCAGAAGAAAGTACATGTCGCGGGTTTCTTGCAGATACAGTTGTGCTGCGGTACAGGTAATGGATACAACACAGAATGTGAGTGAGATGGTTTGGAAACAAATGAAATTCTCCAAAGTTGAAGTACGTGGAACAGTACAATTCTTCTGGGCAACACGTCTAAATTGCACACAAATTCGCTGTGAAATTCTGGCATTGTATGGACCAAATGCAAAATCGTGAGCCCTAGTGAAATGGTGCCAACAATCTGACCAAGGCCGCAAAGACGTCGGTGACGCTGGTCAATAAGGAAAGTCATCCACATGGAACCAAGACCACAATGTCCAGGCCATTGATGAACTGATTCTCAGCAGTCGTACATTTGCTACTGCAGACATGCTCGGCAGGTGCGTATTTCAATAGGCAGTGTTCGAACTTTATGAATTATCTCGAAGAGAACAGTCTATTGACATAAAATCAACGCAGATTTAGAAAACATCGTTGTTGAGAAACACAACTAGCTCTTTACTCATACGAACCGTTGAGCGCTATTTCAAATTGATTACGTGTTTCTAGATTTCCAGAAGGCATTTAATACTGTACCACACGAGCGGCTTGTAGTGAAATTGCATGTTCATGGAATATCGTTTCAGTTAGGTGATAGGATTTGTGATTTGACGGAATGTCATCGAGTAAAACAGAAGTGGTTTCTGGCGTTCCCCAGGATAGTACTATAGGTGCTCTGATGTTCGTAGCTCTACAAACGATTTATGAGACAATTTGAGCAGCCGTATTAGGTTGTTTGCAGATGCTGCTGTCGCCTATCGTCTAGTAAAGTCACCAGAAGGTCAAAACAAATTGCAAAACGATTTAGAAAATATAGCTGTATGGGGCGAAAATTGACAATTGACGTTAAATAACGTGAAGTGAGAGCTCATCAACGTTAGTGCTAAAAGGAATCCCTTAAACTTCGGTTACACAATAAATCAGTAAAATACAAAAGCCGTAATTTAACTAAATACCTAGGCATCACAATTACGAACAGCTTGAATTGTCAAGAACACATAGAATATGTCGCGGGGAAGGCTAACCAAAGACTGCGTTTTATTGGCAGAAGACTTAGAAAATGTAACAGATCTACTAAAAAGAGTGCTTACACTGCGCTTGTCCGTCCTCTTTTTGAAGTACTGCTCCTCGGTCTGGGTTCCTTATTAGGTAAGTTAAACGGAGTACATCGGGAAAGTTCCAAAAAAGAGCAGCACGTTTTGCATTATCGAGAAACAAGGAGTAGAGAATCACTGACGTGCTACAGGATCTTGGGTGGACATAATTAAAACAAAGGCGCTTTTCGTTGCAGCGGGATTTTCTCACAATATTTCAATCACCAACTCTCTCCTCCGAACGCGAAAATGTTTTGTCGACGCCGACCTATATAGGGAGAAACGAACATAAAATGAAATAAGGGAAATCAGAGCTTGCACGGAAAGATATAAGTATTCGTTTTTTCCGCGCACTGTTCGAGGTTGGAATAATAGAGTACTATTGTGAAGGACGTTCGATGAACCCTCTCCCAGGCACTTAAGAATGATTTGCAGAGTATCCGTGTAGACGTAGATGTAGTGATCGTTCTATCGTCCGAGGTCGTTCGCAATATGGGAAATTGTGCTCATGGTGCGTTGCATGATCACTCGCCTAAACACAAAGCCGCAACGTTCATGGCGTCTCTGGACTTCCTTGAGCGTTATTCCGAGGAGTGTCTATGGAATGGATACACACCTTCTCGTCTCCGCGGAAGAAATGCCGAGTATATCATCAGTAACTGTGAAGCAGTTGTGCGCACAGAGTTTATACCAAAGGGAAAAACAATTAACGCTGATTCTTTTTTGTGACACTCAAATCGCCACTCAACGCCATAGAGAACAGTAGGGATAAAAATTAAGCGCAGGCATTGTTCCTCTGCACGACAATGCTAAACCTTACACGGCCCTCACAGGTCAGTCTTTGCTTTAGCGTTTTAGATGAGAGGTATGGAAGCAGCTGCTGTATAGTTCAGATCCTACGATCTCCATATTTTCAGCTAGCTGACAGATCATCTCGAGCAAAAAATGGTGTTGTTTCGTAAGGTTTGAACGGAATATTTTCTTATTGTAAGTTGCATGAGTCCGTCAACGATTTTTACAACAGGAATGGAAGTCTTATTACCAAGATGCGTTTCGCTTTATTTTAAACCAACTTCAGTAGTCACTGTAACAATGTGTTTTTTTCTCCTACAATTTAGTCTGCTAAGCTCATAAAAAGTTCGCTTGCTTTGCTTACTATTATAAACAACTTTAATTCTTATCGTTACTCACGATTTTGTTGTAGTTTACTTCATTCTTCCTGTTCTTCGACGTGTATCTGTTGGGTTTCCAGTACGCGGTACTTTCACTGCATTAAACATATACTCGTATTTAGTGCACTGAAATACATATATAGTTCACTGAAATAGCTGTGTGCTGAGAACCCAATACATACACATGGAAGAACAGGAAGAATGAAGTGAACAACAAAAAAACCGTTAGTAACGATAAGAATGAAAACTGTTGATAATAGTAATCGAAGCATGAGAACTGTTCATGATCCTCATTGGACTTGTATTCGGCAGGGCGACGGGTCAAACCCGCATCCGACTATCCTCATTTGGGTTTTCCATGATTTTCCTAAATCGCTCCACGTAAATGCTGGAATGTTACTTTGACATGGCACGGCTGATTTCCTTTCCATCCTGGAAACAATCCAAACTTGCACTCCGTCTCTAATGACCGCGACGTCGACGAGACGTCAAACCCTACTCTTCCTTCCTTTTATGTTCGTGATCCTAGCAAACAAAATTGTAAGAGAAAAACTATATTAAATCCTAATAAGACTTTCACTGCAGTTGCAAAAGACGGTAATTGACCTAGGCAACTTGTATATCCACAACTGTGGAAAAAAGACCGAAAAACAAATAAGACAAAGTGGTAGAGCACTTGCCCGCGAAAGGCAAAGGTCCCGAGTTCGAGTCTCGGTCGGGCACACAGTTTTAATCTGCCAGGAAGTTTCATATCAGGGCACACTCCGCTGCAGAGTGAAAATCTCATTCTGAAGACAAAGTGTGTTTCCTTATTCCTTTGCATCAAAGAAATTTGAAAATTTACTTTCCTATATAAGTTATTAATTTTGATTTGCCCATTGACAATAGTAGTCTCAGTGATAATTCTTTTACGCCAACACCTCTTTGGTTTTCGAAAAACAGATGTAAGGTACCTTGTTGCTTTCTTTCGTGGTTCAGTACTGATATAGGCGACGTGACTTGATGTTGACGTCCTATCTAGTGTGAACACGCCACCATTTGCCGGTAACGTTCACTCCCCTTCTACCTCTACATACCACATGCTCCACAAGCCACCATGCTATGCATGGCGGAGGGTACCTTGTATCACTACTAGTCATTCCCTTTACTGTTCCACTCGCAATACGAGCAAGAGAAAAACGTCTTTATATATACCTCCGTACGAGTCATGATTTTTCTCATCTCTTCGCCATCATCCTTCAGCGAAATGTTCGTTGGGGGCAGTAGAATCGTGTGCACTCAACTGCATATTCCGGTTCTCTAAATTTTGTCATTACTGTTTGGTGAAAAGAATGTCGTTTACGGACCAGGATTTCTCATCTGAGTTCACGGAGTATTTCGGTAATACTCACGTTCTAATCAAAGGCACCGATAACAAATACAGCAGCACTCCTCTGTGTTACGTCGGTGTCTTCCTTTGACCTGATAAGGATCCCAAAAACTCAAGCAGTAGGCAACAATGGGTCGCACCAGCATTCTATACACAGTCTCCTTTATAGATGAGCCACACTTTCCTAGAACTCTCCCAATAATTCGAAGTTGACCATTCGCCATCGCTAGTACCGACCCTACGTGCACGTTCCGTTTCATATCGCTTTGCAACAATATACGTAGATATTTAATCAATATGACTGTACATAATGTGACGGACAATGAAACAATTTAAAATCAGAGATGGTAAAGTAGTCTATATCAAGCTGAATGAAAGTCAAAATCCGCAACAGCTGTTTATTGTGTTTCCACTGTACGACGACCGGTTCCATACCCTGTAGGAATCTTCAGGTCATATAAAACTAATACTTCACGTACCACGACTTCCAAGGTGCAAGTGCGCATAGATACATGTCACTCCTCGGTAAAACCTTGGATGAGACGCCAGGTGGGCATCCGATCCGAACCATGCACAATCAGTAAAACAGAGATTTGGAGATATTCCGAGAAAGAATGGAACTGCCCATTTTTCTCTGATTTTGAATTGCCCATCAGATTATGTACAAGTTCTTTAGCTGTGGTTACCTAAACTATAAGGTTATTTGCAATGTGACTCTATCAAGGAACACACCACTACTGTTTTTCCTACTCATCTGAATTACCTATATTTTTCTACATTTACAGCATGATGTCGTTAATCCTGGAGGTCTGTAGATAAATCAGTTAGACTACGAGGGCGTGGAGATCTCTTCTGAAAAGTACGTTGCAAGGCATCGCAGATACGCTCAATAATGTTCATGTCTGGGGAATTTGGTGGCCAGCGGAAGTGTTGAAACTCAGAAGAGTGTTCCTGGAATCAGCTTGTAGCAATTCTGGACGTGTGGGGTGTAGCATTGTCCTGCTGGAATTGCCCAACTCCACTGGAATTCACAATGGACATTAATGAATGCAGGTGATCAGACAGGACGCTTGCGTACGTGTTGCCTGTCAGAGTCGTATCTAGAAGTATCAGGCGTCCCATATCTCTCTAACTGCACACACCCCACTCCATTACAAAGCCTCCACTAGGTTGAACAGTCCCCTGCTGACATGCAGGGTCCATGGATTCATGAGATTGTCTCCATACGCTCGATACAATATGAAACGAGACTCGTCCGATCAGGCAACACGTTTCCAGTCATCAACAGTCCAATGTCGGTGTTGACGGGTCCAGGCGAGGAGTAAAGTTTTGTGTCGTGCAGTCATAAAGGGTACATAAGTGAGTCTTTGGTTCCGAGAGCCCATCTCAATAATTTTTCGGTGAATGGCTCGCACGCTGACAGTTGGTGATGGCCCAGGATTGAAATCTGCAGCAATTAGCGGAAGGGTTGCACTTCTGTCACATTGAACGATTCTCTTCAGTCGTTGTTGGTCCCGTTCTTGCAGAATCTTTTTCTGGCCGCAGCGATGTCAGAGATTTGATCTTTTACCGCATTCCTGATAGTCACGGCACAATCGTGAAATGGTGGTACGAAAAAATCCCCTCTTCATCGCTACCTCGGAGATGCCGTGTCCCATCGCTCGTGCGCGAACTATAACACCACGTTCAGACTCGGTTAAATCTTGACAACCCGCCATTGTAGCCGCAGTAACCGATCTGATAACTGCGCCAGACACTTGTTGTCTTATATAGGAGTTGCTGACACCAGCGCCGGATTCTGCCTGTTTACACATATCTGTATTTGAAGACTCATGCCTATACCAGATTGTTTGACACTTCGGTGTAAAAACGTGCTGATCTTTGGATAGAAGCTTTTCTGCCTCAATGAATGTTACATTCGAACATGTTGTTGTTGTTGTGGTCTTCAGTCCTGAGACTGGTTTGATGCAGCTCTCCATGCTACCCTACCCTGTGCAAGCTTCTTCATCTCCCAGTACATACTGCAGCCTACATCCTTCTGATAGTGTATTCATCTCTTGGTCTCCCTCTACGATTTTTACCCTCCACGCTGCCCTCCAATACTAAATTGGTGATCCATTGATGCCTCAGAACATGTCCTACCAAATGATCCCTTCTTCTTGTCAAGTTGTTCCACAAACTCCTGTTCTCCCCCATCCTATTCAATACGTCATCATTAGTTGTGTGATATACCCATCTAATTTTCAGCATTCTTCTGTATCACCACATTTCGAAAGCTTCTATTCTCTTCTTGTCCAAACTATTTATCGTCCATGTTTCACTTCCATACATGGCTGCACTCCATACAAACACTTTCAGAAACAACTTCCTGACGCTTAAATCTGTACTCAATGTTAAAAACCTTCTCTTCTTCAGAAACTCTTTCCTTGCCATTGCCAGTCTACATTTTATATCCTCTCTACTTCGACCATCATCAGTTATTTTGCTCCCCAAATAGCAAAACTCCATTACTACTTTAAGCGTCTCATTTCCTGATCTAATTCTCTCAGCATCACCCGACTTAACCGACTACATTCCATTATCCTCGTTTTGCTTTTGTTGATGTTCATCTTATATCCTCGTTTCACGACACTCTCCATTCTGTTCAACTGCTCTTCCAAGCCCTTTGCTGTCTCTGACAGAACCTTCAAGTTTTTATTTCTTCTCCATGGATTTTAATACCTACTCCGAATTTTTCTTTTGTTTCCTTTACTGCTTGCTCAATATACAGATTGAACAACATCGGAGAGAGGCTACAACGCTGTCTCACTCCCTTCCCAACCACTGCTTCCCTTTCATGTCCCTCGACTCTTATAACTGCCATCTGGTTTCTGTACAAATTGTAAATAGCCTTTCGCTCCCTGTATTTTACCCTTGCCACCTTCAGAATTTGAAAGAGAGTATTCCAGTCAACATTGTCAAAAGCTTTCTCTAAGTCTACAAATGCTAGAAACGTAGGTTTGCCTTTCCTTAATCTAGCTTCTAAAATAAGTCGTAGGGTCAGTATTGCCTCACGTGTTCCCATATTTCTACGGAATCCAAACTGATCTTCCCCGAGGTCGGCTTCTACCAGTTTTTCCATTCGTCTGTAAATAATTCGCGTTAGTATTTTGCAGCCGTGACTTATTAAACTGATAGTTCGGTAATTTTCACATCTGTCAACGCCTGCTTTCTATGGGATTGAAATTATTATATTCTTCTTGAAGTCTGAGGGTATTTCGCCTGTCTCATACATTTTACTCACCAGATGGTAGAGTTTTGTCAGGACTGTCTTTCCCAAGGCTGTCAGTAGTTCTAATGGAATGTTGTCTACTCCCGGGGCCTTGTTTCGACTTAGGTCTTTCAGTGCTCTATAAAACTCTTCACGCAGTATCATATCTCTCATTTCATCTTCATCTACATCTATAACATTGCCCTCAAGTACATCGCCCTTGTGAACATAGAACATGGTAAATAATTCTGCAGTAAACCGACGTTAAAGATGTTGGTTCTTGCTATGTCTGTTGTTAGTATACCTATGCACTGTTCAGCAGTGTTGTCGCGAATCGAACGTGTTACCCCAACAACAGTCGGTAGCAACACCGTCTTGTCGTTACGTTAGCTACGTGTCAGTTACGTCAGGAAAGATTTATGCGTTGTTGCCTTCGCGTGAGTACGCGAGACGGCAGCGGAATGACGGAGCGGCGCGGCCCGGGGCGTTTAGCAGAAGAAAGGCCGTCCCGTTAGCGGCGCAACAATTAGAACGCGCCGGATGGATGTCTGGCACGCCCAAGTAATGCCAATACGGCGCCGGCGCCCGGGTCGGCGGGCCGCTTCAGTTCTGCCGCGAAAAGAGAACTTCCGACAGGCATAAAAAAATAAATCAGGAGGCCACGAGTAGAAATGACACGTTAGGATGAGTGTGGGGCAGAGATAAATCAGATGTAGACGTAGCATTAGGGGGGCGGTGACGCAGGCGCCAGCGCCAGCGCCACGGCGCGGCGGGCAGCCCGGGGCAGCGGCCGGCGCCGCAAAAAACTGCCCACTCGTCTCGCCGTCCCACCTCGGTACCCACTCCCCTCACACTCGCGCCGCATTCCGAATGCGGAAGCAGCCAGCCTGCTAAGCGCCCCAAGTCTCGCCGAGTGTCACGCCGTAAGACGTGTCTAGCAGAACACTTCATGACTCGAGGGACCTCCACGGTATACAGTCTCCGTAAAAAAATATGTAAAGCAATTGCTGCAATTGCAAGACAGTAAAACAAAGCATAAAAGTATAGATACATCTACATCTACATACATATTCCACAACCCACCGTGCGGTGCATGGCGGAGGGTACCCTTTCTTGTTCCACTTTCAAACAGAGCGCCTCCGTATGAGTTCTAATTTCTTGTATGTTATCCCCGTAGTCCCTACACGCAACGCACACTACTGGCCATTAAAATTGCTACACCAAGAACAAATGCAGATGATAAACGGGTATTCATTGGACAAATATATTGTACTAAAACTGACATGTGATAATATTTTCACGCAATTTGGGTGCACAGATCCTGAGAAATCAGTTCCCAGAACAACCACCTCTGGCCGTAATAACGGCCTTGATACGCCTGAGCATTGAGTTAAACAGAGCTTGGACGGTATGTACTACAGGTACAGCTGCCCATGCAGCTTCAACACGATACCACAGTTCATCAAGAAAAGTGACTGGCGTATTGTGACAAGCCAGTTGCTCGGCCACCATTGATCAGACGTTTTTAATTAGTGAGAGATCTGGAATATGTGCTGACCAGGGCAGCCGTCGAACATTTTCTGTATCCAGAAAGGCCCGTACAGGACCTTCAACATGCGGTCGTGCATTATCCTGCCGAAATGTAGGGTTTCACAGGGATCGAAACATGTTGCTGATGGAACCGGGGTGGCAGAGGCCAGAGGGACAGTAGTTCACAACCCTGAGCGGGGTAGCTGTGGAATGGTGAGCGGATTCTCAGTAGTCTTCAGACGTGTCGACATGAAAACATTGTTGTTAAAGCATTCGTTTATTAAACTTCCTGGCAGATTAAAACTGTGTGCCGGACCGAGAAGGAAGGTAGGAGACGAGGTACTGGCAGAAGTACAGCTGTGAGGACGGGGCGTGAGTCGTCCTTGGGTAGCTCAGTTGGTAGAGCACTTGCCCGCGAATGGCAAAGGTCCCGAGTTCGAGTCTCGGTCCGGCACACAGTTTTAATCTGCCAGGAAGTTTCATATGAGCGCACACTCCGCTGCAAAGTGAAAATCTCATTCTGGCGTTCATTTATTGATCAGCAATCTACAACAACCGTGACAATGCTCGGAGAAGCCATCGTCCCCACGTAGGCTGTAGGCGGAATGCAAAATGGAGTGCCCGTCAGCAGCGCCGTGCAGCCGTGGAGTGATGAGTGATGATGTCAGCGACTCGGCAGGCCGTTGACGTTGACCATATCAATGGGCGGCGGCCCACAATGTAGACTAGACTAGAAGCTGCACAGGATGGGGTGTGCCGATGCATGCAGAATCACGCAGTGGATGAGAAGGCTCACTGCAGCCTCTGTCCACACGAGAAGTGACGGGCAGCAAAGAGTGTGTCGACACGAGCGACGGCGATTGAGGGTTGCACAGCCCCGAGCTCGAACTGTAGACCACTAGGACCTGTCCGGCAGTGACTGAGATATGCTTACAGGTGGCCCACCGGTTGGAGTCCACAACACTGGCCTCAGTGCGAAAACAGGGCCGCAGCTCGCAGAGGCAGAGGCCGGAGGTGGCGACTTGTTGATCCATATAGACTCGTAGACCGTCATAGGTTCCCCCTCCGAGCTGGTTGCTTGTTCTAAGTTCTAGGGGACTGATGACCTCAGATTTTAAGTACCATTGTGCTCAGAGCTATTTGAAGCATTTAGGAACCTCAGGTCCCTCTAATTGGCCGTAGCTTGTGGTAACTGTCTCGACGCCTCGGAGACAGTGCTTGCCATATCCTCATGTAGCCCCCAATGTAACTTCGGCAGACCAGTCTGAAATCACCTGCGTTCATTGTCTCCAGCGTTGTCCGTGGGCTTTGTCCAAATTTTTCTCAGCCATTCCAAGTAAATTCACTGTGGCCCAACGGTTCTTTACATTTATATTTGCATGCGTACTTTTCAAGATGTTGAGAAGTACACACAATAATTGGTTCAGTTATTTTTCACTCTCTGTGCTGCACGATTCGGGAATAGAGAAAAGAAAAGTAATTTGCTTGCGTGGTTATAGGCACACCATGAGTGTGTTATATAATCCTTCTACGATTGTTATGTGGGGCCTATAGCGGAGGCAGTACAACCGTTCTTTAATCAACACTGAAATCTGTAATGCTTATTACTCTCCTGTTTAACCTGATCGTGTTGATATTTGCCGCGCGGGTTAGCCGCGAGCTCTGAAGCGCATTCCCACGGTTCGCGCGGCTCCCCCCCATCGGAGGTTCGAGTCCTACCTCGGCCATGGGTGTGTCTGTTGTCCTTAGCGTAAGTTATTTTACGTTAGATTAAGTAGTAAGTCTAGGGACCGATGACCTCAGCAGTTTGGTCCCATATCAACTTACCATAAATTTCCAAAATTTGTTGATATTTACCGTAATTTTACCTAGCGATTGGCTGAATCAATACTCTGCGCAATTATACAGGTCGAGAGCGTTTTTCAGACATAAGAAACACATAATCTCGGCGATGTCTTTTCACCCACATTTCAATGTAGTAAAATTAGTCCTAAATACTCGACAGTTAATTTTCGTAACTATTCTGAAATTAGTTTTGTTGTACTTTACGTAGACAAAGAATGTTATAAAGCCGATATTGAAGTTCGTAAATTCATGATCACCAACAGTGATATTTCGTTACTGACACAAAACAAATTGGAGAACAAAATGTCCTTTCAAATCAAATTCTCCGTAAGACGAACGAAGCTTGCTTAGGTACGCAGCGAACGGCTACTGGTGTTGTATTCCACCGAAGATGTCGCTGTACGCAATGGTCTTTCGATCACCCGTCAGAAGGGAAGAAATTTTAACAGAAAGTGATAGTAAAAAGAACGATGTCTGTAATGAGTGGCAGCAGAGTTAATGTTCCACCATAACGTTTGCTTCTGGAATACATAACGGTAAGTAAGTGATGCAGAATATGCTGGCACACCGCGAGTTGCTGAACTGTAGAAGCTTCATTCTATTCATGAGCGACGAAATAGATACATAGTCATAGATCATGTTTCAGCATAAAATGTTACGAATATCTAAATCTCAAGGTGAGCTTAGAGACAAATCTGGGGAATAATGGACATCAGATACTAATAAATTTATGTCGTTGTGGATTCATATTTATATCTGACAGAACAAAGACATCAGCGGGAGAGGTGGGTGATAACACTAGAGGGTGGATTTCGAAATGCGTGACAGTGAGAAATAGTGAAAGCATATTAGGATACCTAAGCCGTAATCTGTACTGTGAAACAACCCCCATCGTTAGCTGTGCATAACGTCGCATGCATAAGGTACGGCAGTAGAGCTAAGCTCATTATTGTGTGCTAAAATTATTGCTGTGAAAATATGTGAATGAAGCGGAAATACAATTCGTGCCTATTTTATTTATGATTCAGAAGTTTCTGGTAGATATGATTCAACACGCTTTCTTAACAGGGCAAAACTATGAGATTTAAAACTGACTTAGTGTGTACTCCACGGGAGTGTTCTACAACTGTTGCGGTTGATGATACATTTAAATAATCCGTTAGATAAAGTAGGAAGCTCCGGAAGCTGTTCACTGATGATGCTGTTGTACTGTATTGTATAGGAAAGTTACAACGCCAGAAAACTGTAGCGCAATGGGCGAAAACATACACAGGAGCGACGTTTGGTACTAGGACCGAAAGTTGGCCACCAGAGTAAACAAATATGATGTATTAACGCTTAAGTCGGTGCAAAGACTGTTTACGTTCACTATGGAGATGAATCAGTCGAAACAGTAACAACAATCAAATTGTACGATTATCACTCCAGAGCCAACTGAAGTGATAATCACAATAAGTGGTATACAAAATATTCGCTCGACTGATTCTGGTCTACTGCTCGGGAAACAAAGATCCTTACAAAGTAGGAATAATACACTGAATTGCCAAAGAAACTGGTATACGCATTCGTATACAAATACATAGATATGTAACCCAGCGAGGTGGCGCAGTGGTTAGCACACTGGACTCGTATTCGGGAGGACGACGGTTCAATCCCGTCTCCAGCCATCCTAATTCAGGTTTTCCGAGATTTCCCTAAATCGTTTCAGGCAAATGCCGGGATGGTTCCCTTGAAAGGGCACTGCCGATTTCCTTCCTAATCCTTCCCTAACCCGAGCTTGCGCTCCGTCTCTAATGGCCTCGTTGTCGACGGGTCGTTAAACACTAACCACCACCACCACATAGATACGTAAACAGGAAGAATACGGTGCTGTGGTCGGTAGCTTCTATACAAAACAAGTGTCTGGCGCAGTTGTTAGATAGGTTACAGCTGCAACAATGGGAGGTTATCAAGATTTATGTGGTATTATATTCGGCGCACGAGCGACGGACACATCTCCGAGGTAGCGATGAAGTTAGAATTTTCCCGTACGACCATTTCACGAGTGTACCGTGAATATCAGGAATACGGTACAACATCAGATCTCAGACATAGCTACGGCCGGGAAAAGATCCTGCAAGAACGGGACCAACGACGACTGAAGAGAATCTTTCAACCTGACATAAGTGCAACCCTTCGGCAAATTGCTGCAGATTTCAATGCTGGGCCATCAATAAGTATTAGCGTGCGAACCATTCAACGAAACATAAGCGATATGGGCTTTCGGAGCCGAACACCCACGAGTGTACTCTTGTTGACTGCACGACACAAAGCTTCAAGCCTCGCCTGGGCACGTCAACACGAACATTGGACTGTTGATGACTGGAACCATGTTACCTGGTCGGACGATACAAATTGTATCGAGTGGATGGACGTGTGCGGGTATGGAGACAACCTCATGAATCCATGAACCCTTCTTATAAGCTGGCCGGGGTGGCCGGGCGGTTCTAGGCGCTACAGTCTGGAACCGCGCGACCGCTACGGTACCTTCTTATGAGCAGTGGATTGTTCAAGCTGGTGGAGGCTTTGTAATGGTGTGGGGCGTGTGCAGTTGGAGTGATATAGGACTCCTAATATGACTAGATATGAGTGAGATACGTACATAAGGATCCTGTCTGGTCACCTGTATCTATTCATGTCCATTGTGCATTCCGACATGGGCAATTCCAGCAGGACAATGCAAAACCCTACACGTCCAGAATTGCTACAGAGTGTCACAAAACTCCCCAAACATGAACATTATTGAGCATATACTCGCTCTTACTCTTAGGAGTTATGGACAGCCATGCAGGATTCATGATGTCAGTTCCCTCTAGCACTACTTCAGACATTAGTGGAGTTCATGCCACGTCGTGTTGCGGCACTTTGCTTGCTCGCGGGGGCCCTACACGTTATTAGGCAGGTGTACCAGTTTTTTTGGCTCTTCAGTGTAGAAGAGATAAAAGGATCCGAAGTAGAGAGGCACGTTACGTCACGACTTTGTTTGGTAAGACCGAGAATGTGGACGTAAATGCTTGTCATACTCCAACAAAGGCAGACGCTACTAGAGAGGAGCTGGCGATTACGGAAAGGACTATTGTTGAAATTCCCCAGAGCACACATTCGAATAAGAGTCATTCATCGCATTACTTCCTCCCACATATATCTCGCGAAATGATCTCGTTGGAAAAAATCGGAAATATTAGAGACCATGCAGAGGCTTACCAACAATCGTTCTTCCTATGCACCACCACGGATGGAACAGGAAGGGAAAGAAACGCTAGTGGTACGAGAAGAACGCTGTACCACACACAGTAACGTGGCTTGCGAAGTATAAATGTAGAAAAGTTTCTTAACTGGTTAGTCCGTTGGAAATAGATAATGAATTGTAAGTCACTTTGAATTTCTCATTTTTTTCATACGTTCCATAAGTGGAGGACAGCCCACCTCCACAGCCGAAGTCGCTAAAGCACGCAATTGGGGTGGCCCTAAACTCGGACGTAAGGCGGTTCGAAACCAGGTGGTGGATGAAATTTTCACTGCTAACATTTATCCGGCAAGAGCAATGGCGCGGAATTTCCTTGCGCCAGTGTCCTACAGTAAATTCCAAAGCTCCCCACAGGGTCCCATGAAATAAACGCAGTTGATGACGATCCGTCCGTCTGATGAGGCCGTTAGCTCTGCTGCCCCCTTGGTAGTATTCGCCTATTTACTGGCACCGGCTTCCATCCATTGCCTTCTCTCAACACAATTATGCACTAAATCATACACAAGTAACGGACAAGGCGAATTCTAGATAGCGGTTTATTAGTAGAATCCTGAAGCGATGCAGTCCTTCAACAAAGGAAATTGCTTAGTTCGTCCAGTCTTAGAGTATTGTTCGTCTGTATGAGACCCTTACCAGTTGGGTCTGATGAATTATATTGAGAAGGTCCAAAGAAGAGCGGCAAGATTCGAGACTGATACATTTAGCCATCGCGAGAGCGTTACAAATCACATAGAAAGTTTGAAGACGACGCGCTAAACGGAAGGGGCTGCTCACTAAATTCCGAAATCCGATCTTCGCCGAGGATGTAGAGCATGTATTATTACAACCAACTTTCATATCGCGCAATGATCACCATTCAAAGATAAGGGAAGTTAGAACTCGTACTGAGGCGTTCAGATAGTCGATTTTCCCTGGCGCGGCCCATTCTGAATACTCTCACACCCTTTCCTAAATTAAAAAAGCAGAACACGCCTACACACCTAACGTCAATTTTGAACGATTGTAGGATAGTTTGTAAAATACTAAGATATATGTAACTTTAGTCAAAGGTCAGAAAGCCTTATGGATGGTAATGACGTGATTATTAGAAAGATCCGCGAGAATAGCTGCTTCTAATAACTAATCTTTATTTATGACAGACTGTTTCGGCATTTATCTCCATTGTCAAGTACCTGCGAATACAATTTTGGTGAGAACGTGTACAATGTGAATGTCATTAATATTAAAGTGACTACATTGTACTCACGTCTAGACTCATGTGACGTTCGTATTACGTCGTTAATAAACTGTCTTATAACCGTCACTATTTTATAAAGTGGTAGATGAACTAAATATATTGAGACTGAAACGTAATTTTGGTGTGACAATAGTTTAAGAGTTTCACTCTTATGATCCTATATGTTTACAAAGATTATGCAGACGAACAGCGATGTTATTTTATTAACTAAAATTTATTACAATTATCTTTGGTTGTTGCATATGCTACTTCCGATTTATTCATTTTCGTGCTCTTAAATTTCAGTAAAGTTTCTTGTGGATATTTTTTCGCGCGTATTAGCTTTCCAATCCTTCAAGGATGTTCATTGCAAAACCTCTTGGTATTCTGTATACCTACAAGAAATATTAACCGAGCACATAGAATTTAGACACAAGTAGTAACTCAAAAACTTTACTTAACTTTTAGAGAGCGAAAATGGATAAATCGGAAGTAACTTATGCAACAAGGAAAGATCGTAATAAATTTTAGTTAATGAAATAACATCGCTGTCCGCCTGCATAATCTTTGTAAACATATAGCGTCATACGAGTGTAACTGTTAAACTACTGTCACACCTAATTCACGTTCTATTTTCAATATATTTACGCCATTCACCGTCCTATAAGAACAGTGACGGTTATAAGACAGTTCGCTAACGATATAATGTGAACATCACATCAGTCTCGACGTGAGTACAATATAGTCACTTCAATATTAATGACATTTACCTTTATACGGGTTCTCAAATAGTTCAAATGACTCTGAGCACTATGAGACTTAACATCTGAGGTCATCAGTCCCCTAGAACTCAGAACTACTTAAACCTAACTAGCCTAAGGAAATCACACACATCCATGCCAGAGGCAGGATTCGAACCTGCGACCGTAGCAGTCGCGCGGTTCCGGACTGAAGCGCCTAGAACCGCTCGGCAACCACTACAGGTTCTTACCAAAATTATATTCGCACGTATTTGTCAATGGCGATAAATGCCGAAATAGTCTGTTGTGAAAAAGATTCGCTATTACAAGCAGCTATTTTGGTGCATTTTTCTATGATTCACGATCGAGCTGGGTAGCACGGTGGCTACCACACTGGATTCGCATTCGGGAGGACGACGGTTCAAATCCGCATCCGGCCATACTGATTTAGGCTTTTCGTGATTTCCCTAAATCGCTTAAGGCAAATGCCGGGATGGCTTCTTTGAAAGGACACGAGCACTTTCCTTTTCTATCCTTCCTTGGTCCGAGCTTGTGTTCCGTCTCTAATTATATCGCTGTCGACGGGACGTTAAATACTAATTTCCTCCTCCTCCTCTAATAACCATATCATTATCAGGCGTATATTATGCTGCTGGTCCTAAAGAAGAAAAAAAAAATTGTGGATGGATGAAGTTCCGTGCTTCTGTAAAGCGTACGGTATCTCCTGCAGCAGACGCTAATGAACGAAGCAGCGCTCTTTAAGGTTCGCCACCTTCCCCGGTAAGCGGTAGCCCACTGTGCACGAACAGACGATTTCTGTAGCGCAGGTCTTCCAGCAGCCATCAGGTGGAGAGAACTCACCTCGTCTCGACGTGTTTGCTTACTGGAAGGATGTGGTGGCAGTTTATGGGGCCAGTATAACACAGCCTCGCTCCATAATGAGCTTCATTACCGATGAGTTCCGTGACTAATGATCGGACGGCCCTAAAGAGGATGGACTCACCCCCTCTTCTGGACAGTTCTAGCTACCTGAAAAAAAATCAGTTTTGGTCTTTCTTTTCCTGTGGCTGAACCCCGAAAACGACCTCCACTCGTGTAACGCTACGAGCAGTCATCGTGTCAGTTATCACAGTAAGCGCCGTTACTTTGGCTCGCGCATAAACATTGTGAATGTGACGACGCGAGTGACTTATTGAAAAATATTATGGTGATAATATTTTCAGTTGTAATAAAATAAGTTTAGTCGATGTCTGCTCTGGGTACTCCATTTCACAAAATTGTCCCTGCGTGTTGAAATATTCTTCTTGAGTGTTGAAGTATTAATAAGTACCGTAAAACGATCTTGTTTCTTGGAAAATAGTCTGTTTACGTCATAACATATAGATACTTGATATGGAGACTTAATGCAAAACAACACAAACATGCATCTAATATCAACTTTCTGGAGCCAGTGCATACAAATCCTGAACTAAGTCAATGGCGTTTAGGGGCATTCTTCCTAAAAACTTTGAAAAAATCATATTCGCGCCATCAGTCGTAAAACTGTATGTTTATTCTCTACCAAAGCCAGATATAAAAACCGTCTTCACAGGAGAAAAGCAGTATATATCAATGGATCAAAAATACATGATCGTCAAATACAACACAACCAAAGGTTTTCTCCAGTGAAGGTGGTTGTTATAACTGGAAACGGTCGACAGTGAATATACAATTGTACAGCTGACGGTGCAAATATGTTCTTTTTAACTCAAATGCTTATGACGTATAATAAAAAACATATTTTATTTCCTCGTCAAAAATAATTAATGCGCAAAATTTATTAAATCGAAATAAAAGAAATGCTATAACGAAGTGTTGAGGCCACATTACTTTGCAAGCATTGAGTTTTTAATACAATGTAACTTTCCACTCTCTTTGAGCTAAGCAAACTCATTGATCACTGATCATTGATCATAATCTTTAATTTGGGGAAACTGCGTTGAGAGTATGCTGCAGTTACTGAAACTGTCATAAATATCCTCCAAGCTATTGCAATGTTTGGCTAAGCATAATCGTAACCCATGTTTAAAAATATTCAAAATATCCAAATTGGAAGCTGTGTCATTGTTCTTCAACGGCTCTCCCTATTGGAATTAGAAAGCCGCTATTTCATTAACTTTAGCTCAACTGTATCGATATTTCTGCCATATTTTGCACCAAAATTTGCTGTAAATTATTGGAAGTAAGATACAGTGTTCTGATTTACGGCGTTCACAATAGTAAATGAAAGTGATATGAAATGATCTGTTATGTGTGAGATCTGTTTTCCAGTTCACGTAGTATTGTATCAAACACTTTGATGCATAATAGCTTAAAAGGTTTCACTACAGCCCTTAGTTGGCACAGCTCAGCAAAAATCGGAATGCTTCTGTTAACAGTATAGGCAGGTTAATTCATGCAGGTGTGGTAACTACAATGCTACTATGATGTAGTGGCTAGCACATCTGTCTAGTAAGCAGGTAACCTGGGTTCAAGGCCTGACTACGGCAGAAATTTTACGGGTGACAATTATTGAAATATATGAAAATTACAGCATTCACACACTTTATTCAACCTCTAAACGTCACTACAGCTATTCGGATTTAGGTTACATGTTCGATATGCCTGTCATCATTGGCGATGATGTGGGGCAAACAAATAGCGAAATTCTTCGTGACGCGCTCAAGTGTCGGAACGTTGATGCTGTCGATGACATCCTGAATGGCTGTTTTCAGGTCAGCAGTGGTTTTGGGATTAGTGCTGTACACCTTGCCTTTAATATAGCGCCACAAAAAGGAGTGGCATGTGTTCCGATCCGAATAATATGGCGGCCAGTTGAGGCCCATGCTAGCGGCCTCTGGGTACCCCAGAGCCAAAATGCGGTCTCCAAAGTGCTCTTCCAGGACATCAAGCACTTTCCTGTTTCGATGGGGTCGAGCTCCGTCTTGCATGAATCACATCTTGTCGAAATTAGGCTCACTTTGTGTAACAGGGATGAAATCATCTTCCAAAACCTTCACGTACGGTTCGGTAGTCACCGTGCCTTCATGGAATATCGCACCCACTATTCTGTGACTGCACATCGCACACCACACAGTCACTCGTTGAGAGTGAAGAGACTTCTCGATTGCAAAATGCGGATTCTCAGTCCCGCAAATGTGCCAGTTTTGCTTATTGACGAAACCATCAAAATGAAAATGGACTTCGTCGCTAAACCAAAGCATACAACGCATACTAATTCCTATCATACCCGGTGGCCAATCATGCAGTCTGAACGTCCTAACGCAAACCGTTCAGAAGTTATGACTATTTATTTTTGTATAGTTGAATAACTGTCACCCTGTAATTAATTGCTCCAGCTTCTATCCTTATCGAAGAGAGAGATGAGACTCATATGCCTCCTGGAAAATGTAATTCCATCACATCAATAGTATATTTACTTCAACACCCGCGCTCCAAATTTAATGTCCCGCAATACAGTAGCGAAGTACAGTAAAAACTCCATTGTTGTACATGAGCTGGTTGTGTATGTGTCAGCTGTAGGAACCAAGCACACTGTTGCCACATAGCCCGTGTGACGCCCGTTCGATAATAGTCACTCCTTTATGTTGATACTGGGACGAAATGTCACTGTGACAACAGCTTGCGTTTACTGCGTCGGGCCGAGGGAAATACTTCTTCTCGCAGGCAAAGGATAGGAACACGAGTAGTAGGAGAACTCACGTACCTCTCACGGTTAATTTTCGTAACTCGTGTTCCTTTTTTTGTCAGTTTTTGCGCCCGCACTGGATCCGCGCACTTGGCGGGTGCCTTTTTTGCTATAGTCTCTGTACTGACCTGTCTGGGAGTACTACATTGAATGTAGACTACATTAACATAAGCGGCGACACTTGTGGAGTGATGATTCGTCTTCTCTCTTCGATTATTTCGGTTAGTGTCATTGTATACGAAACATTATCAGTTGACGTGAAGTATCGCTAAATTTCTGCGTTTCTTTGCATACCGTGACGAACATGTAAGTCTGATTAATATAACTGCCGTTTCCTTTCTTTTAGGTACTTTTCCTCTTTCTTTAACATGCTGTTGCGATAAAAATATTTGTAGCATGCAAAATAAATGAAAGTAATGTACTTCGAACAAACTTCTATGAATTAGTCTGTAATTTAAGCATTTAGTAGCAGTGTAATCGATAATGACGCAATCAATATAGAGCTCGCCGAGGTCGTTGAAGCAGACCGTCTACAGCACACCTTACCTTGCCAGGATATTTATTAGCTGTACCGTTATCTTTAATACTAATATCGCTGTCATTATTACTAATTACAGGTTTTGCATATGTTGTCGCAAGTACAGCTCTAAAGCTTAAATAGTTATTTTGCTTATAGTAATATCAGAATAGTAAAAAAATGAAACAATCAAACACAATGTTTGTAATAACATCATAATGTACAAAATCATGATCATTACAAGATGTAAGCATCCATGGTGCACATGTGTATACTGCTTGCGTGTCTCCCCAACAGACATGATTGGTTAAAATTGAATCTGCCGTCAAGTAACTTCATTAACAGCACAATGAACAAACGAAAGCGGTTTTCGAACATTGTTAACAACGAAAATATTTGCAATAGATGAAAAGGTGATACGAGACACTATATATATATATATATATATATATATATATATATATATATATATATATATATATATACTATGTGATCAACAGTATCCGGACACTTGGCTGAAAATGAATTAAAAGTTCGTGTCGCCCTCCATCGGTAATGCTGGAATTCAATATGGTGTTGGCCCATCCTTAGCCTTGACGACAGCTTCCACTCTCACACGCATACATTCAATCAGGTGCAGGGCGTTTTCTTGGGGAATTGCATCCCATTCATCACGGAGTGCTGCACTGAGAAGAGGTATCGTTGTCGGACGGTGAATCCTGACACGAAGTCGGCGCTCCAAAACATCCCAAAGGTATTCTATAGGATTCAGGTCAGGACTCTGTGGAGGCCAGTCAATACAAGGATGTTATTGTCGTGTAACCACTCCGCCAGGGTCATGCCTTATGAATAGGTGCTCGATCGTGCTGAAAGATGCTATCGCCATCCCCGAACTACTTTTCAACCAGGAGAAGCAAAAAGGTGCTTAAAACATCAATGCAGGCCTGTGCTGGGATAGTGCCACCCAAAACAACAAGGGGTGCAAGCCCCCTCCATTAGAAACACGACCACGCCATAACACCACCACCACAGAATTTTACTATTGGCACTAGATTCCCTGGCAGGGTGACGTTCACCGGACATTCGTCTTACCCACACCCTACCGTCGGATCGCCGCATTGTGTACAGTGATAAGTCTTCCACACAAAGTTTTTCCACTGTTCAATCATCCAATGTTTACGTTCCTTACACCTAGCGAAGCGTCGTTTGACATTTACCGGCGTGATATGTGGCTTATGACTATGAAATCCAAGATTTCTCACCTCCAGCCTAACTGTCATAATACTTGCAGTGGATCCTGATGCGATTTCGAATTCCTGTGTGATGGTATAGATGGATGTCTGCCTATTACACATTACGACCCTCTTCAACTGTCGGCGGTCTCAGGCAGTCAACAGACGAGGTCGGACTGTACGCTTTTGTGCAGTAAGTGTCCCTTCACGTTTCCACTTCACTATCACATTGGAAACAGTGGACCTAAGGATGTTTAGGAGTGTGGAAATCTCGCGTACCGACGTATGACACAAGTGGCACCCAATCACCTGACCACGTTCGAAGTCCGTGAGTTCCACAGAACGCCCCCTTCCGCTCTTTACTGACTACTGAGATCGCTAATATGGAATACCTGGCAGTAGGTGGCAGCACAATACACCTAATATGAAAAACGTATGTTTTAGGGGGTGTTCGGATAGTTTTGATCACATAGTGTGTAAGTAGGTTGTTTAGGTTTTCATGTTGGTGACGCCACGTAGCGCTGTGTATTGGAATAGCTGCCTGCGCTGTGTGCAGTCTGTGGCTGGATGGACTCATTGTTGGAAGTTTTTCGCCTATGTAGTGTTGGGCAGTTGGATGTGAACAGCCCGTAGCGTTAGGCAGTTGGAGGTGAGCCGCCAGGAGTGTGGGGAGAGAAATCCCAGGGTTTGGAGATGTTACTATGGGCGGACGATCTGGACGTGTGTCCGTCAGAAATAGGAAATCTGTTAAACTGGATGTCAAGTATATATAATGACTTTTGCCCTCCCCATGAACCACGGACCTTGCCGTTGGTGGGGAGGCTTGAGTGCCTCAGCGATACAGATAGCCGTACCGTAGGTGCAACCACAACGGAGGGGTATCTGTTGAGAGGCCAGACAAACGTGTGGTTCTTGAAGAGGGGCAGCTGCCTTCTCAGTAGTTGCAGGGGCAACAGTCTGGATGATTGACTGATCTGGCCTTGTAACACTAACCAAAATGACCTTGCTGTGGTGGTACTGCGAACAGTTGAAAGCAAGGGGAAACTACGGCCGTAATTTTTCCCGAGGGCATGCAGATTTAGACAGCAAAGCACTTTGAAGAGCAGTTGAACGGAATGGATAGTGTCCTGAAAGGAGGATATAAGATGAATATCAACAAAAGCAAAACGAGGATAATGAAATGTAGTCGGATTAAGTCGGGTGATACTGAGGGAATTAGATTAGGAAATGAGACACTGAAAATAGTAAAGAAGTTTTGCTATTTGGGGAGCAAAATAACTGATGATGGTCGAAGTAGAGAGTATATAAAATGTAGACTGGCAATGGCAAGGAAAGCGTTTCTGAAGAAGAGAAATTTGTTAACATCGAGTACAGATTTAAGTGTCAGGAAGTCGTTTCTGAAAGTATTTGTATGGAGTGTAGTCATGCATGGAAGTGAAACATGGACGATAAATTTTGTGGACAGGAAGAGAATAGGAGCTTTTGAAATGTGGTGCTACAGAAGAATGCTGAAGATTAGATGGGTAGATCACATAACTAATGAGGAGGTATTGAACAGGATTGGGGAGAAGAGGAGTTTGTGGCACAACTTGACTAGAAGAAGGGATCGGTTGGTAGGACATGTTCTGAGGCATCAAGGGATCACCAATTTAGTATTAGAGGACAGCGTGGAGGGTAAAAATCGTAAGGGAGACCAAGAGATGAATACACTAATCAGATCAGAAGGATGTAGGTTGCAGTAGACTGGGAGATGAAGAAGCTAGCACAGGATAGATCAGCATGGAGAGCTGCATCAAACCAGTCTCAGGACTGAAGACCACAACAACAATAATGACTTTTGAACATTATTTAGGTAAATACATTGATTGTTCTCTATCAAATCTGTCATTTGCTGACTATATGCCTATCAGTAGTTAGTGCCTTGGGTAGTCAGAATCTTTTATTTAGCTGGCAGTATTAGCGCTCGCTGTATTGCAGTAGTACGAGTAAAGAAGATTTTTGTGTGGTAAGTGATTATGAAGGGTATAGGTTATTGTTAGTCATGGCTATTCTTTTGTAGGGATTATTAAAAGTCAGATTGCGTTTCGCTAAATTCCTGTGTGACAGTTTAGTAATGATCAGAATAAGTAAAAAGAAGACTGTCTCAGTACTTTCAGTTTCACTCTGGAGTTTGAACATCAAGTAACGTAGAAGTTTCAAAAGCACAGTTTATTCTTTACATTCAGAGGGGAAGTTTCAGATGAAAGATACTGTTAACATGCAACAATGGTTTGAAGTTAACTATCCAGTCAAGAACCTAGAGAACGTATTAAGACTGTAATTTTATAAGTGCATTTTCATAGGGAACTGACGACACAGTCTTAGTGTGTGTTCATTTTGTTTGTTGGTTGCAGGATCACGTAACGACTATAGTGCTTACATATTTGGAACATATACTGCTAATGTGATTTTAATGCCAAATTTTGGTTTACTTGAAAAGAATTTTTGTATTTAAAGTACTTTCTGAGAAATTACAGATGACACAGTATTTGGTTTGTTTGACAGCTACACGATTATGTAATGACGCAAGTAATGAGTGACACAAACGTCATTATTGATTTGCGCTGTTTTCTTTTTATGTCTGCACAATTTCTGCGGTCTTCTGAAAATTGAAACATGTTTTAGCAGTAACATTTCTAGTATAGCTGCAATGAGATAGCCTTTTCCGTAACACAACAATACGTTATAGTACAGTACTTTCCTGGTTATGGTAATGAACGGACATCTATATGCTTAGTATTTCGTTTTTGTTTAAGACGAGGTAAGTACATTGAATTCTGCGGAACTTTGCTTATGGACGACGATAACTACGACACGTGGCACATTTTTAGCGTTAAGTAATGACAGAAATTATCTTACAGCAAGGCGCACAGTTTAGCGCTACAGGACACGCAGATTTTTGTACTTAAAACATTGTTTTTAAAGATTCTTGAATTACAAACATCCAAAGATGGTTTTCGGTGATACATTTCATTCCGTTGCTGTAATCTGTAACACTTGAGGGTATAATTACATTAACCCTTACTTTGTGTACTATGCGTGTGGCAAGCGCAAGGAGCCCTAGCTAATATGGCATTTGCTTATTCAGTTTTACACATCAGTACCATAATTCTCTAACACGGAATTACACAGCTATCTGATCACTTATTTGAGAGACAAACATTTTTTACAATGTCAGTGACACATGTTTACGTAATTACACAGATGGATAACTTCACACTTATGAAATTGTATTTTGTATGCATTTTGGGAACTGTTCATATTTACTTGAGAAACCACTGTGATACCACGAGAGCATTTATTTAGAGACTTTGAAAGTATTGAAGAAAGATTTGAGATTTGACTGAGGTGTTATGATGTTATTATTGCGACGTCGATGTGTATTGTGACGTCGAGGTGTGCTTGTGATCATTATAAAGGGTGACCGCATGCGTGAATGTGATTACCACAATGCCGACGAATTTTTTTTTAGACACTGTTACTTGTGAGACTTTGTTTCTACACACTTTTAATGTAAATTTTCAGCCTGTGAATTTTTATTATGTATGTGAGATTGTCACTGTAGCGGAAACTGCTGTCGTAAATATTTCGGTAAAATAGGTAAGTGACCTTGACGTAATGAACTGTGGGCGTCGAGCTGCGCGACAGTCGCCTGAAAAAAAAAATCGTTAGTGAGTGCCTTTCAGAGGCACAGGGGTAGAAAAAAGAGACCATTAACCTCGTTATTGACATTTCTTTGTAGAAAGCATCGCAAACACGACACGCTCATACTTGAAAACATATGATTACACTTTGGAGCTCTACTTTCTGATATTTACTGAAATGCCAATGAAATGATGAGAAATATTTTACGTCTACATGCCTCATTATGACTACTGTCTTTCTAATTGAGAGATTTTTTTCTACTGCCTTATGAAATGCCATATGGTTAGTGAATGACAGCTTCATCCTTTGCCTAATATATATTTGCCTATTTTGTTTCACATCTAGTTTCTAGCTGTTCTGTAGCATTGGTTAAAATAAAATCTAACAGGTGTACTAATGTAAATATTTTCCGTCTACAGATCCATTAAACAATAATTTTATGATCTACTTTCTTAAAAAAGGGAGCACTAGAAAATGAAAGAAGTACAGGAAGGAGAACTGATGTAGACATTAGGATGCAAATAGACATTTCCCTTCAAAGGAATTGCATACATAAATTTTTCAACGACTCGGTAACTTGTGTGGTAGAGGAAGTTATTGTGATGCATCACTCTACTGTTACGGTGTGACATAGGTGTTAAGGTGTAAATAGACATTTCCTTTATCTGTATTGCTATTTTTACTGTAATATTTTTTCTGCTTGAGCTTTGTCATGTTTAGGTATAGTTTATTGCTTTTGCTGCTGCTATTTGTCAGGCATTGTTCTACTGAATTTCACTTCGTATTAACCTGCTAAGCCAGTTATACTACTGATTTATTTTCTTGTTGCTGCACATTGGCCCATATTAGTTGTATTGTTGCATTTGCTTTGCTAATTCATATTTATTGCTGCTTGATTTGCCACTTTACATTTTTTCTCGTTCTTGTTTGCGTTAATGTTCGTGCTGCTGCATTGCCTCATACCTTAATTTATGTATCTGAGTTCTGCAGATTTAAGTTAACTGAAGAGGCAGGATACTACATAAGAAAGTAACTATGAAGAATAGGGAAAGAATGCATTGAGAAGTAATATGAAAAAGATTTGGGCCAAAATGAGTATTGTAGAATAAGATAGGGCCTTTTGGGAATAATGATGAAGTAAGGGAGATCTCCGAGAACTAAAGAAAGTTTTGTTTGAAAATTAAATACGATAAATACTGCAGTACCAAATGTTATACTGAAAACAAACCCTGTCTTTTCCTTTTGTGTGATTCCGCTATGTTTTTATGTGTACCCTTGTGTGTCTATGTTCTTCCTGTCTTTATGTGTTTATCTGATAAGAGTTATGTTGTAGAATTTTTCTAATACTAAGCTGCATTTACTATGATGAGGAGTACTGTTATCCTCAAATACAACCTGTTCTTTACTTTGGAAAAATGTTTAGATATTACTTATTCTGTTATGTTTTCTTTTTCATTCTCATGTATCAGTTTGATGTTCTAATTAATATTCTCATTTTTATTCATTTATTTACTTACGTCACAGTTTCTATAATACTCATGTATATGCTTATTTCTATTCCTGCGTAATGCCTGTATTACTACTGATGTTATCATCGTGTTTCTTAATGATTTTTTTTTTGTCCTTTGTAGCTGTATTCTCATGTCATAAAATTGTAATTGACACCAGTTCTTCAAATTAAGTAAATAGTAGGGATTCATTTCACAGCACACATTTCTGTCGGTCACAGTATATGCATAATATGTGAGAAGTTAAAAATAGGACTGTTAGTGCTCCCACGTGTGTAGATAATTCAGCAAGGGACTGGTTAACAGCATTGCTGATTCTAAGGACATTTCAAAAATATTTTTGTGAGTGCACAAGTGGTGGTTCATGGACTTCTGTATTATCCGCAAGACTCTTCGATGGTGATTGTGCACCCGCACAGTCGCAATGGATCGCTGCTGGCCATCTCTACAAGGACTACGGTGGGTCTACACCTTTGGAGGCCCACCAGTACCATAATCTCTACCAGGACTACTGTGGGTCTGCACCTGTGGTGGCCCACTAATACCATTACCTCTACAAGAAATACTTCGGTTTGCTCTGTGATGACCTAAGTACCAATATTCTTGAGAACGTCGACTGACTCTGCTGTGGGTTTGCTCTGCTGTGGCCCATTACCTGTCTGCATGTCAAGAGTCAGCACCGTCTTTCCGTAGGAAGGACAACACTACTTCTTCAAGACTGCATGGAAATCCACTACTTCCATGTGCATTTTCTTTTACTGGTCAGACTTTGTGCATCAAACTATCATTATTACTGTGATGAATGATCACAACTGTCTTTATGGACTGCGAGGACAATTTTTGCTTTTGACCGACAGTGTATCAATAAGTGCGTGCATTTTATCTATTTTTTATTGTTAATATGGAAAATCAGTATTGGCCAATGCCCAAAACAATTTGTAATTTTTTTTGTGGGAAGCATGGGGACTGTTTAGGTTTTTACGTTGGTGACGTCACGTAGAGCTTCGTATTGAAACCGCTGACTGCGCTGTGTGCAATCTGTGGCTGGTTGGACTCACTGTTGGAAGTTTTTCGCCTATGTAGTGTTGGGCAGTTTGATGTGAACAGCTCGTAGCATAGAGCAGTTGGAGGTAAGGCGCCAAGAGTGATGGATGTGGGGAGAGAAATCCCGGAGTTTTGAGATGTTAATAGGAGCGGACGATCTGGACGTGTGTCCGTCAGAAAAGACGGATGTCAAATATATATATATATAACTTTTGAACACTATTTAGGTACATACATCGTTTGTTCTCTATCAAATATTTCATTTGCTAACTATATGCTTATCAGTAGTTATTGCCTTCAGTAATTATAATCTTTTATTTAGCTGGTTAGCTGGCAGTATTGGAGTTCGCTGTACTGCAGTAGTTCGAGTAAAGGAAATTTTTGTGAGGTAAATGATTATGAAGGGTATAGGTTATTGTTAGTCAGGAATATTCTTTTGTAGGGATTATTAAAAGTCA
This sequence comes from Schistocerca gregaria, assembly GCF_023897955.1. NCBI lineage: Eukaryota > Metazoa > Arthropoda > Insecta > Orthoptera > Acrididae > Schistocerca > Schistocerca gregaria. The sequence goes on along the minus strand of NC_064931.1, from coordinate 722,768,861 downwards.
GACTGCGTTGCGCTAAATTCTTGTGTGTCAGTTTAGTAATGATCAGAATAAGTAAAAAGAAGACTGTCTCAGTAAGTTCAGTTTCACTCTGGAGTTTGAAAATCAAGTAACGTAGAAGTTTTACCAGCACAGTTATTCCTTACATTCAAAGGGGAAGTTTCAAGTGTAGGTAAACTATCACACAAACAGAGGTTACAAGCGTGGACCTGATGAACAGAGAGTAAGTTGCCTCAAATGACTGTTAGCTTAAGTTTACTTGCTTTTGGTATTGGAATTACTACGTACACGAATGACGTAAGCAATCATATTGCAATTGCACTGATGGGACAAATCTCTGGGATAATTACTGTGAAGTCATGTCGCTAGTAAACATTTTTACTGGGCCAACGCACCTGAGCTGTTTGTTTTCTTCCAGTAACAAAAGACTTAGGTTAAGACTATGAGAGCTAGCTGAATTAAAATCATTGAAATGAAATGAATGGAGATAACGAGTTTGAACTCAACTAAAGTTGCAGATTCATTAATTTAAGTAAAAACCGTCCAGAAATGCCGAACATGCAGAGTGATGAACAGGTTTGTGAGAAATGAAAATTCTTTACAGACTGGGACCCGAACCTAGATTACCTAGAAATCGTAAGCAATCTTAACTATTTTCACTGTTACCACTTCAGCTAGTAGCACCTTCGCTGAACTGATCCCTAATGGGTCCATTTATTATGCTCCAGTGAATTTAATTCATCTGATATACACTAAAGCCCCAAACAAAGTGGTATAGGTATGCGTATTCAAATACAAATAGTGTCTGGCGCAGTATTTAGATCGGTTACTGCTACCACAATGGCAGGTTATAAGCGAGTTTGAACGTGGTGCTATAGTCGGCGCACGACCGATGCGGCACAGCAGCTCCGAGGTAGCGACGAAGGGGGAATTTTGCCGTGCGACCATTTCATAATTGTACGGTGAATATCAGGAATCCGGTAAAACAACAAATCTCTGAAACCGCTGTAACCAGAAGAAGATCGTGCAAGAACGGGACTAACGACAGCTGAAGAGAATTGTTCAACCTGACAGAAGTGCAACTCTTCCGCAAATTGCTGTAGATTTCAATGCTGGTCCATCAACAAGTGCCAGCGTGCGAACCATTCAACGAAACACCATCGATATAGGCTTCCGGAGCCGAAGACCCATTCGTGTACCCTTGATGACTGCACGACACAAAGCTTTACGCCTAGCTTTGACTCGTCAACACGACCATTGGATTGGTGATGATTGGAAACATGTTGCCTGGTCGGACGAGACTCGTTTCGAATTGTGTCGAGCGCATGTACATGTACAGGTATGGAGGAAACCTCATGAATCAATGAACCCTACATGTGAGCAGGGGACTGTTCAAGCTGGTGGAGGCTATGTAATGGTGTAGGGCGTGTGCAATTGGAGTGATGTGTGACCCCTGATAGAGACACAGTAGGAGTGTCGTCTACATCAGTCGGCTTCTTTTGACTTGGGTCTTCCAGTGGTCTGTCAAATTGTATATCTTATCTCATCTTCATCTACTTCCTCTTCCCTTTTTACGGTATTTTCTTTTAATGGTAGTGACATTACTGCACCAGTAACACATGTAGACGCTACGTTGAATTTATGTTCTACTACTCAACTCTAAAAAGTTACCACGTCAGCGGCCGCTAAAGTACCAAAGCCGATGATTCGCTTCCACTCGACTTACGATCAAAGAGCGAAGTTGCAACATCTGTTTTTGTTAAAAACGCCATGATCAACCAAGCTTGTCATTCGAGAGAAATAAGTGTGATGTCACTCAGAGAAAAAGTGACAGGCATCACTCGATCCATGGTAGACAACTATCTTAAACCGACTACTCTCTGAACGTGAAGTAGTATCTGTTGAAAAAAATAGTGCTTCCGATATATAAGGAACTCCATTCGCACTAGTTCTCAAGGCAAGTTATAACTGCACACGCAAGAGACTAAGTTACAACTAATATTATTGTATTCAATATACTATATACTTCAATGCAAGATTGTTTTGAATTGGCTGAGGCGCACTGCAAAGACTAATTAGTTTCCTTGGAACAATCACGTTGCTAAGGCGATTAATATTGTAAGAAGCATGAGACAAAGCGTTATCATGAAGATACATCTTTCAAGTGCTGTAACGAATTTATACGCGCAAATGTAACTAACTAAAGAAGCCTGTTAATAAAAAGAAGAACAGATCAAAATGTGAATCTACTGCAAGAGCGAATAAAAAGGTGAGAGTGCTACTGAAGCCTTCTTAGTTTGCCTACCTCGCTTCTACCATTTGTAAGCATACTAGAACCGACCTCTTCTTTCGTTATTTAACTTTGTCCTTTAGATGTTCCATTTTATCGTCTTAGTCATGCCAGCTGTACTAAATGATTAAGAAATGCATGTCTGAGCTATCAGCTGTACAAACACACTTTCCGTTTAATGACTATCAACACAGGAGGAATACTCTGATATGATGAGTCACGAATAGATTATCTTCACAGCAACTCCGGTCATATGTTCATACAATTGCGCCATAAACTCTGATGAACAGAAATTACTTTAGCTCTCTGAGTTTATAGAGCAAATGGATAAACATATGATTGGAGTTGATTTGAGGATAATGTGGTGGTGGTGGAGGTTAGTGTTTAACGTCCCGTCATAACGGGGTCATTAGAGACGGAGCGCAAGCTCGGGTTAGGGAAGGATTGGGAAGGAAATCGGCGGGGCCCTTTCAAAGGAACCATCCCGGCATTTGCCTGAAACGATTTAGGGAAATCACGGAAAACCTAAATCAGGATGGCCGGAGACGGGATTGAACCGTCGTCCTCCCGAATGCGAGTCCAGTGTGCTAACCACTGCGTCACCTCGCTCGGTCGAGGATAATGTATTCGTGACTCTGTACAGCACTTCCTCATGTGACGATTGTTATTTAACAGAAACCGGTAGAGAATAAAGATGTATTTTTACCGCTGATGGCTTAGAGAGGAATTCTTCAAATATTTGACAACTATAAACAGTTACTTTATAAAATTTCTAATTACAAATGATAATTTTAAGGACGGCGAACTTTGTTATAAAACGTATTTCACTTTCAAAAGATATATCACTAATCACAAATATGTTTGTGTTATCATTGAAACAAAAATCACGCACAACTATGTTTTTCAACCTGGAAAAAGAAACCCTTGCTGCAGGTTACATGGCTCTGAGCACTATGCGACTCAACTTCTGAGGTCATCAGTCGCCTAGAACTTAGAACTAATTAAACCTAACTAACCTAAGGACATCACACACATCCATGCCCGAGGCAGGATCCGAACCTGCGACCGTAGCTGTCGCTCGGCTCCAGACTGTAGCGCCTAGAACCGCACGCCCACTCCGGCTGGCGCTGCAGGTTACATAATAAAGCATATAGGGTATACGGTTCCCAGAGCAAAAAATGTCATTACGTGTTTCATTAGTGACAGTGACTGTATGTTTAGGAAATAAGGGTGACTAAGGGTATCTAAAACAGTACCTAAGTTTCTTCTTCTTTCGAATGGGCCAGCTAAGGACCACGATATTCAGCTTTTCAGCTCGGAGAGGGACTTGATGTCTGCCCAGTAATCCCGCATTCTCTGGCTATGTCTCTCGTTTGTCCAAAGCGCTCCGCTCTTTTTACGGGGCGATCTGTCCTGAAACATCTTTTCTTTTAGTATCCTTCTGAGAAGTGCTCGGTTCCTAAGTTCACTTTCAGTTATGTTCAGTTCCTGGATGTCTTTCTTGACTTCTGTCAGCCATGGTGTCACGGTCTTCCTGCTCTTCCAGTAGTTGAGAAGTCGGTTGGTCAGTCTCGTTTGGTCCACCCTTGTGATATGTCCGTAGAAAGCGAGACGTCTCCTCCTGTCTATGCCTGTGATTTTCTCAGTATGATTGTATATCTCCTGGTTTGATTGTCTTCTGTTCTCACCATCTGTTTTGATCAGTCCCAGAGTTTTTCTCAAGATCCTCCTCTCCTGAATCTCTAGTTTATCTGTCAAACCTTTCCTGTTCAGATTCAAGCATTGTGAGGCATATAGGGCTTCAGGGCGGATAACTGTTTGGTAGTGTTTTAGTCTGAAATTGCGAGATAGGCATTTCTTATTATAGATGTACTTCGTTAATCGATATGCTAATTCTAACTTATTAATCCGAGTTGTTAGTGCTGTTCCTTCTGATAAATTAGGTTCCAACCATTCCCCTAGATACTCGAATCTGTCAACTTTCTCAATTTGACCTTGTTCCAGCTGTAGTTCCCTGGGAGTATCACATATGTTGGTGAGGTATTTTCTCTTTCCTAGTGACAGTTGAAGTCCTACCTTGGCAGCCTGGAGTTTGAGCATATTGAGCTGCTTTACTGCTACTTCCACTGAGCTTGCTATAAGTGCCAGATCATCTACGAAAACTAAACAGTCTACTGCTAGTCCCGTCCATTTGTGTCCCAGGTAGATACCCCTCGGTATATTTTGTACTTCCATTTCTTTTCGCCACTCTTTGATCACCTTGTCCAGTGCACAGTTGAAGAGAAGAGGTGAAAGTTCATCCCCCTGTCTAACTACTGTCTTTATCTCAAAGCTTTCTGAAAGTGTTCCCCTGAACTTTACTCGTAATATAGTGTTACTCAGGGTCTTTTGGATAAGGCTGTGGGTTT